>NW_026611014.1:0-136000 GCF_029499605.1 Hyla sarda
TTTGTGTCTGGTAAGTGAAGAAGCAATAGCTTTTTACAGCTGTGAAAAATGATTCCATTCTGGGGCATTGCAACAGGATTGGTCATCCTAGAAATTGCACAAAAATGACACAAATGCCTCTATGCGGCTTCTTTACAGTTAGTGTAAAAAAATAACTGTCATACTTAAAGGGGCACTGTCATATATGAAAACTTTTTACATGTGAAAGATCACAAAAAAAACAACATTTACAATTCACAAGCATTACAAATATATATATATATATATATATATATATATATATATATACAGTACAATCTCCCAATAGCGGACTCTCACAGGGAATAATGAGAGATGTCTCCTATTGGGAAAAAAGGCTCAAAAATCTTTCTAAATAACATAGTAACATGGTTCATAAGGTTGAAAAAAGACCAGAGTCCATCAAGTTCAACCTATATCCCTAATGAGTCCCTACTGAGTTGATCCAGACGAAGGGAAAAAACCCTCATACTAGAGGTAAAAATTCCTTCCCGACTCCCAATATGGCATCAGAATAAATCCCTGGATCAACGTTCTGTCCCTATAAATCTAGAATCCATAACCTGTAATGTTATTATTATCCAAAAATGCATCCAGACCCCTTTAAAATGCTTATACAGAGTTCACCATGACCACCTCCTCCGGAGAATTCCACAGTCTCACTGCTCTTACAGTAAAGAACCCCTGTCTGTGCTGGTGTAGAAACCTTCTTTCCTCTAGACGTTGAGGATGCCCCCTTGTTATATATACAGTCCTGGGTATAAATAGATCATGGCGAGATCTCTGTACTGTTCCCTGATATATTTATACATAGTTATTAGGTCTCCCCTAAGCCTTCTTTTTTCTAAACTAAATAATCCTAATTCTGATAATCTTTCTGGGTACTGTAGTCCTCCCATTCCCTGTATTACTCTGGTTGCCCGCCTTTTAACCCTCTCCAGCTCCACTATATCTTTCTTGTACACTGGTGCCCAGTACTGTACACAGTATTCTATGTGTGGTCTGACCAGTACTGTACACAGTATTCTATGTGTGGTCTGACCAGTACTGTACACAGTATTCTATGTGTGGTCTGACCAGTACTGTACACAGTATTCCATGTGTGGTCTGACCAGTACTGTACACAGTATTCCATGTGTGGTCTGACCAGTACTGTACACAGTATTCTATGTGTGGTCTGACCAGTACTGTACACAGTATTCTATGTGTGGTCTGACCAGTACTGTACACAGTATTCTATGTGTGGTCTGACCAGTACTGTACACAGTATTCTATGTGTGGTCTGACCAGTACTGTACACAGTATTCTATGTGTAGTCTGACCTGTACTGTACACAGTATTCTATGTGTGGTCTGACCAGTACTGTACACAGTATTCTATGTGTGGTCTGACCAGTACTGTACACAGTATTCTATGTGTGGTCTGACCAGTACTGTACACAGTATTCTATGTGTGGTCTGACCAGTACTGTACACAGTATTCTATGTGTGGTCTGACCAGAACTGTACACAGTATTCTATGTGTGGTCTGACCAGAACTGTACACAGTATTCTATGTGTGGTCTGACCAGTACTGTGCGCAGTATTCTATGTGTGGTCTGACCAGTACTGTGCGCAGTATTCTATGTGTGGTCTGACCAGTACTGTACACAGTATTCTATGTGTGGTCTGACCAGTACTGTACACAGTATTCTATGTGTGGTCTGACCAGTACTGTACACAGTATTCTATGTGTGGTCTGACCAGAACTGTACACAGTATTCTATGTGTGGTCTGACCAGAACTGTACACAGTATTCTATGTGTGGTCTGACTAGTGATTTGTACAGCGGTAGAGTTATTTCCTTGTTGTGGGCATCTATGCCCTATTGATGCCCCCCATGATTTTATTTGCCTTGGCAGCAGCTGCCCGACACTGGTCACTACAGCTAAGTTTACTATTAACTAACACTCCCAAGTCCTTTTCCCACATCAGTTGTCCTCCCATTTAATACATAATCTCAGCCCGGATTTTTCCTCCCCATGTGCATTACCTTACATTTATCAGTGTTGAACCTCATCTGCCAGTTCCCAGCCCAAACTGCCAACCTATCCAGATCCATTTGTAACAGTGTGCTATCCTCTATTGTTATCTAATATACACAGTGCACTGTCCTCTATAGTGTTATGTACTATACACAGTGCACTGTCCTCTACTGTGTTTACTGCTTTACAGAGTTAAGTATCATCTGCAAAGATTGCTACTTTACTATTCAACCCCTCTACAAGGTCATTCATTAATATATTAAATAGAACAGGACCCAAGACGGACCCCTGGGGTCCCCACTAGTAACAGTCACCCAATCAGAATAAGTACCCTCTGTTTCCTATCACTGAGCCAGTTACTTACCCACGTACACACATTCTCCCCCAGCCCCATCCTTCTCATTTTATGCACCAACCTTTTATCTGGCACCGTATCAAATGCTTTGGAAAAAATCCAGATATATACGACATCCAGCGATTGCCCCCAGTCCAGTCTGGAGCTCACCTCCTCATAAAAGCTGATCATGTTAGTTTGACAGGACAGATCCCTAATAAAGCTGATATGGAGTCATACATTTTTTATCAAGATATTCCAAAATAGCATCTCTTAGAAAACCCTCAAACAATTTACATCCAACGGACAGAGGTTAATCTAACAGGCCTATAGTTCCCGGGGTCACCTTTTTACCCCTTTTTAAATATTGGCACCAAGTTTGCCATGCGCCAGTCCTGGGGAACAGTCCCTGTTACTATAGAGTCCCTGAATATTAAAAATAGGGGTCTGTCTATTACCTTACTTAAAGGAAAACTCCAGAACATAAAAATTGTCCCCCATAGTGCCGGCAGTAAAAAAAATAAAGATGTACATACCTTCCTCCGCTCACCCCCCCCCCCCCCCCCGGGCCTTCAGTAACCGGCCCCGGCCTCCGCCATGATCCTCTTCCTGGTTGCCAGTGGTCGGAGAGTCTTACTGCGCTCAGCCAATCACCAGCTGCAGTGAAGTCCCGACTCGGCCGGTGATAGGCTGGGCGGCAGTGGGACGTTTTTGGCCCCGGCCGCAGGTGCCGGTGTAGTGAGGAATTTTGTGTCCTTAAGCATTTTCACACTGCCGCTCAGCCTATCCCTGGCCGAGTCGGACTTTGCTGCGGCTGGTGATTGGCTGAGCGCAGTATGATTCATCCGACCACCGGCAACCAGGAAGTGGATCGCGGTGGAGACCGGAGCCAATTACCGGAGGCCCCAGGGGAGCGGAGGAAGGTATGTACATCTTTATTTTTTTACTGCCAGCAGTATGGGCGACAAGTTTTATATTCTGGAGTTCTCCTTTAATTCCTTTAGAACACGGGGGCTGAATGCCATCTGGACCTGGTGATTTTTATTTTTTGTAGTTGGTACTGTAATTCTTCCTGGGTTAGACAGGTGACCTGTACTTCTTCTTGGGTTGGACAGGTGACCTGTACTGGGGATTTTACCTCATCTCTCTATATTTCAATTGGCATTTCATTTTCCTCGGTGAACACAGTGGAGAAGAATTTGTTTAATATATTTGCTTTTTCCTGATGTCTGTTTACAATTTCTTCTTCATAATTTTTTAAAGGGCCAACACTTTCATTTTTAACATGTGCTGCACTCTTCCCCACCCCCTCAGCCCAACCCTATATAAGTAATAGTTAGCTACACATGGGCCATTTCTTTCCTAGCAGCCTCCCAGTCTGACTGGGAGAGCATGGTAAGTGAGCTATTACACCTTGTTCACACTGGTGTGGTGCTGTGCGGCGTCCGTTGCTGCCGTGGCGCCGTGTCTGCGGGGAGGTGCGACCCATAGACTGGTTTGAGTGGCATTGGGGCCGCTCTGCCAATGGGTCGTTCCCCCCCTGTGGGCATTGGTGTTGCGGCGGTGGTGGTCGCCGCCCGGTGCTACGCCATTTTATGCTAGGAATGTTAGGGACCCACTCTGGATAGGTGGCCTTGACGTGGCGAGTGGGCTTGTACTTTTTGATCAAAATTGTATACTAACAACCTGTTAGTTTTTGATATTATGCTGAGAAGCAATTAGATCATTATACAAGATTGTAGATGTGCGCCATGTCTGTTTTTCTACCCGAATTCACTTTCATTTTTAACCTTTTTGCTATTTAAAGAACATTTTTGGGGGTTAGTTTTACTCTCTTTGACAATGAGTCTTTCTGTCTCTATTTTTGCGGCTTTTATCAGTTTTTTACCTATTTTACATTTTTCTCTATAACTTTTTAACGCTTCTTCACTGCCGTCCCCTTTTAGTAGTTTAAATGTTTTATTTTTGTCATTTATTGCCCCCTTAATGTTTTTATTCATCCATATTGGTTTTCTTTTATTTCTGACCCTTTTATTCCCATAAGGTATATACATCTCACAGTGAGAATTTAAGATATTTTTAAAATTCTCCCATTTAGTGCAAGTATTCTTGTTTTTGAGGACATTATCCCATTTTATATTGTTAAGGGCTTCTCTGAGTTGGTCAAACTTTGCCTTCCTAAAGTTCATTGTTTTTGTGGCCCCTCGAGAGATTCCCTTATTGAAGAACAAGTTATAATGAATTATATTATGATTATTATTCCCTAGGTGTCCTTCTACTTGCACATTAGTTACTCTATCAGGTCTGCTGGTTAATATTACGTCTAGTAGGGCGCCCCCTCTGGTCGGGCCCTTCACCATTTGGGACAGATAATTGTCTTTAGCTATAGTCAGAAACCTGTTTCCTTTATGAGATTCACAGGATTCAGTCTCTCAGTTTATAACAGGATAGTTAAAGTCCCCCATTATTATCACGTCATTTTGATTTGCTGCCTTGTTTATTTGCCTCAATAATTGATCTTCTGTCTCTTCCATTATGTTTGGTGGCTTATGGCAAACCACTACCAGAATTTTTTTTTTTTTTATCTCCATATTTTCTACCCATAATGACTCCACATTATCGTTTCCCTCCCATATATCCTCCCACAGTGCGGCCTTCAGACTGGACTTTACATAAAGACAAACTCCTCCCCCTTTCCGTTTTGTCCGATCCTTCCTGAATAGACTATAACCCTGTATGTTGACCGCCCAGTCACAGCTATCGTCCAACCAAGTCTCTGTTATACCCACTATGCCATAATCCTCCTCAGAAATGTTCAACTCCAATTCGTCAGTTTTATTGGTCAGACTTCTGGCATTAGTCAACATGCAATTCAATGGTGTATGTTTTTTCTTCCTATGAAGCCTATCCCTATTAACTATTCTAACCCCTCCCTCTGCTCCACCCCCAGGTCCAATAATAAGTCCCCCCTCTCTATCTACACTATCTTCCCCTCTATGTTGTAGGTTCCCTCCCCCCAGTCCCTAGTTTAAACACTCCTCCACCCTTCTAGCCATCTTCTCCCCAAGCACAGCTGCACCTTCCCCATTGAGGTGTAGCCCGTCCCTACTGTAGAGCCGGTAACCGACAGCGAAGTCAACCCAGTTCTCCATGAACCCAAACCCTTCCTTCCTACACCAGCTTCTGAGCCACTTGTTTACCTCCCTAATCTCCCGCTGCCTCTCTGGTGTGGCTCGTGGTACAGGTAATATTTCAGAAAATATTACCTTAGAGGTCCTTGCCTTACGTCAGATCCAACAAAGTTTTTATTTTAATATATCACTCAGTACCTAATCCTGACCATGCACATCTAATTGTTATGTGTCTATCACCTTTATTTATTTTTTTATTATACTTTAAATTTAGCTCACTAGTCTGAATTCCTCTAAAAGGGAGGGGGCGTGGCCTCACTGTGCAGGTCTCCGCCCCCTCCCTCAGTATGCTGTCTGCTCACATCTCCCCTAACATTAGCAAAACTACAACTCCATGCTTGTCCTCACTGACAGTAGCGGGACACAAGCTGACAGTGGGATTTTTCCTCCAGCTGTGAGCCCTGCACTCACAGCTGTCAATCAAGGAAGTGTGTCCATGACATAGGTGATGATGCATGGATACAGCAGGACTAGTATGGGTCCAAGCAGGCAGGGGGGGCGGCAGTTGTTTGACTGGCTTTTTCAGTATGAAATACAGAAACTTTTCTGATGAAAGCAATTGCAAAACCCATTGGTTATACATGCTTCACAACATATCAAAATATATCAAAATTATGTATCTGACAGTGCCCATTTAAGCTTGTGGCCTAAGTCCCTGAAATCATTTTTAAGGACACTCCACCTACCTCTTACTTTGTCATTGGTGCCAATATGTACCATGACTGCTGGGTCCTCTCTAGCCCCACTCAGCAACCTGTCAACCCTTTCCACGATGTGCCAAACTCGAGCGCTGGCTGTGAGCACTCTTCTCCTCTCTCCTTCTCAGCCGTTGCAAATCTCAGCCCGTCACTCACCTCCGCTCTCTGTCACTCTCGCAGCAACTGCGCGCGTGCCCCCACCTCCTAGGGCGTGCATGTGCCGGAACTCTAAGATTTAAAGGGCCAGTGTGCCCGCAATTATGATCCACACCTGCACCTATGCTATAAGTATCAGCACCTTCCACTAATCCCTGCCCGATCTTTGTTTGTCTTAGTGCCCTAGAGAAAGCGTTTGTAGTCTTGCCTTGCTGTGTTCCTGGACCCCATTGTTCCGTGACATTGACCATGCTCCTGTGCCGCCTGCCCATTTATCTCCTGCTACGATCCAGATTTCGCATCTGTGCCGCCTGCCCTGACCTTCTGCTATCCAGACCACAAGTTGTTGTTTCCTTCCTGTGCCTCCAATCTCCTCAGCCGTCTGTGTGATCGAGTCGTGCCAGGGGTAGTGACCTGGGTGCCGCCTGCCACAGCAAATCCATCTCGCTTTGCTGCGTGCTCTGGTGAAATCCAGCGGCACCTTAGACTCCACTGCCTGGCACGGCCCACGTCATTTACAACACAGTTCCAGCAGATCCACTACTACCCTGAGTGCTACAGCCTACTGCTGTGAGTCTTACAGCCAGGAAGTCAACACACTGTTCAGCGATCCCGGTCTTTGTGACAGATAGCCCTGTCTGTCCCCCTAATAATTGAGTCACCCACTACCAGTACCTGTCTGGCCTGCCCTGCACTCCTCCCTCCCTCCTTACTGGAGCAGACACCCCCCTGGTGGTCAGAGGCAGAGTCCTGCTGCAGTACTGCTAGCTCTGAAATGGCATCTCCCTCATCTGCCAACCGGGCAAACTTGCTGGGGTGTACCAGATCAGGACTAGCCTCCTTGACACTTTGCCCTCTTCCCTGCTGTTCAAGGATTGCATACATTGCGCAAGATGTACACTGGACTGTGTTTTCCAACATGGAGGCCATACTAGATTTGGTAATTGCAAAAATTAACAGTAAAAAAAACAATCAAATATTTCAATTAAACTCCCTGAATTTAAAGTCCCTTAATTTTAAGTCCCTCTAACTTTTAACCTCTTAAGGACCAATGACGTCCTGGGACGTCATGGCACCCTGGGCCTTAAGGACCAATGACGTCCCACGACATCATGGCCTTTTCCGGTCCCTGCCGCTCGCCGGGCAGAGATCGGAACTGGATGCCTGCTGAAATCCTTCAGCAGGCATCCAGGGCAAACGCCGAGGGGGGTCATGTAGGCCCCCCATGTCGGCGATCGCAGCAAATCGCAAGGGAAATCGCCCTTGCGATCTGCGGCAATACCGGGCTGATCGGGTCTCTGGGACCCGACCGCCCAGTAATTTTGCATGATCCTGGCTGTCACAGACAGCCAGGACCATGCTAATGTATAGGAGCGAGGTGGCAAGCCTGCCACCTCCTCCGATCCCCTGCGATTCTTCGGTTAACTAACTGACCAATCGCAAGGGGGGCGGGGGGTTACTTCCTCCCGTCCTGCCCGGCCCCTGAAAGTCCGGAGAGGACGGGAGGAAGACCGGAGGGCGGGGGACGGGGGAGTGGTGGGGACCGGCCCCGGTACCTACCTCGTCCCTGAAGACCCGGATCCCTGCGATGAAGACGGCGGCGGCGACAGGTGAGTAGATCTTCAGCCGCGGTCAGGCCCTTTACAGCAATGCACGTCGCCGTAAAGCGACATGCATTGCTGTATTGGGACCCTGTATACTACAACTCCCAGCATGCCCAGACAGCCCTTGGCGTCTGGGCATGCTGGGAGTTGTAGTTTTGCAACATCTGGAGGTCCACAGTTTGGAGACCACTGTGCCCTTCCAGATGTTGCAAAACTACACATCCTCAGCATGCCCTTACTGTCCAGGCATGCTGGGAGTTGTAGTTCTGTAACATCTGGCCCTTCAGATGTTGCAGAACTACAACTCCCAGCATGCCTGGACAGTTTTGGCATACTGGGAGTTGTAGTTTTGCAACATCTGGAAGGGCACAGATTGGGAACCACTGTATTAGTGGTCTGCAAACTGTAGTCCTCCAGATGTTGCAAAACTACAACTCCAAGCATGCTGGGAGTTGTAGTTCGGCAACATCTGGCTCTAAAGATGTTGCCGAACTACTACTTTCAGCATGCCTGAGAATGCTGGGAGTTGTAGTTTTGCAACAACAGGAGGCACACTGGTTGGGAAACATTGTCTGTTTCCTAACTCAGTGTTTCCCAACCCGTGTGCCTCCAGCTGTTGCAAAACTATAACTACCAGCATGCACTGATAGACTGTGCATGCTGGGAGTTGTAGTTTTGCAACAGCTGGAGTCCCCCCCCCCCCCCCCCCCCCCTTCTGTGAAAAATTGGAAAATTGCTGCTGAACTTTGAAGCCCTCTGGTGTCTTCCAAAAGTAAAAACACGTACATTTTATGATGCAAACATAAAGTGAACATATTGTATATGTGAATAAAAAAATTAATGATTTGGAATATCCATTTTCCTTACAAGCAGAGAGCTTCAAAGTTAGAAAAATGCAAAATTTTCAATTTTTTCATCAAATTTTGGAATTTTTCACTAAGAAACGATGCAAGTATCGACAAAATTTTACCAATAACATAAAGTAGAATATGTCACGAAAAAACATTCTCGGAATCAGAATGATAGGTAAAAGCATTCCAGAGTTATTAATGTTTAAAGTGACAGTGGTCAGATGTGCAAAAAACGCTCTGGTCCTAAGGTGTAAAATGGCCTGGTCCTTAAGGGGTTAAACGTACACTCAATTGTATACTTCACACTCTTGTATACAGACACACGATCACCAGCTCAATCGCTTAGTATACTTTCTTTTATAGTTACCAGACACCACCTCTCTTCCACTGCCTGGAAGTGTACTGATGGAATACTGTACTGTACGGGAATATAGACAGAGAGGTCCCGGCACTGGAGGTGTGTGTACACCTTAATTATCAGCAAGAGGAGGCACTGTACGGTAACACTCGGGGGTGCAGATCCTTATAGCAGATATGTACCATATAAATATGCTGAATTTGAGGCATCTAACTTGGAGATCCATCTTGCTTCCCTCTTTAGGAGTTCAATGTGACGGTCCTTTCCTCTGCCCGCTGGCGATACGGATTCCAGTCCAAAGAAGGGGAGTACTTCTGAATTCCCACTGTGGCATTCATGGACATGTTCTGCTATTCTTGATACTGTACTGTGGAATACTGTACTGTGCTCACCCCAGAGTGTAATTATCTATAAAACATCATAAAAAGGAATATTACAATAGAATCTCCCAGCGCCGTTTAATCCCCCCTTACCCCCCTGTACCATTTCATCCCCCCTTTATACCCTGTGCCACCTTATTCCCCTGTGCCTTGTGCCAAATTATCCCCCTTACCCCTTGTGCCACATCATTCCCCCTTAATTACCCTGTGTGTAAATTAATCATGCCCCTCTTTATGAAGTGGCACGGGGGGATAAAAGGGGGGGGGGAATGGCACAGAGGGTGGTAAAGAGGGGTGATTTGGCACAGGGGAAATAAAGTGGAAGGAGAGGGTAAATGATGTGGCCGTTGGACGTACAGAAGCAGGAGATCACTGTTTAATCATCGGTCTCTGGCTTCTGTGCTGGGGCTTCTGCAGGGGGATGCAGCGGGGACCTGGGCTCATTACTGGGGTATTGGCTGTCCCCCTGACGGTAGCCCTGTGTACAAGGTAGGGCCGGCACAAAAACCTGCTTGTCCCCTATTGAGAGTGTTTTGTCCCCTATTGTGAGTTTTTGTCCCCTATTGGGAGTGCTTTGTCCCCTATTGGGAATGTTTTGTCCTCTATTGGGAGTGTTTTGTCCTCTATTGGGATTGTTTTGTCCCCTATTGGGAGTGTCTTGTCCCTTATTTGGGAGAGTTTTGTCCCTTATTTGGGAGTGTCTTGTCCCCTATTTGGTAATGTTTTCCACCCTATTTTATCCCCAAACTTGGGTTTGGTTGGCCCATCTCTAATATCAACGAATATTGAGCTCCCCCTAGTGATGGCAGAAATGACTTAACCTGGCTCCTTTTGATTTGCATAGAGCGGAGTTTATTGGAACAAGGAAGCCTCCTTTAAATGACCACTAACTTTATCAAAGCAGGTTTTGTCAAGAATTATATGACACACCCAGATTTCCAGTGAATCAATAAAAATAACAAAAATCTGAATCATTTGGCACCGAGGAATATCCTTATTAATGGACAATACCACAGTATAATCAAAGAGAATTATGGGAAAATAAACAGCAGCAATAAGTATCTGGGTGAACAGAGAGCCTGTATTATACACAGATCCTGCATATTACTTTGTGTTGTGTAATTTGGATTAATGTTGTTTCTAGAGATTTTGCCGTATATTGTTTCTCCGCTAAACTTAATTTCTTCTTATTGCAAAAAGTGCCGGTATTGGTCACTAAGGGGCATCATCCGTATATAGGGATTTATACAATAAGACGGACAATACAGGAAGGTCGCGGCGTACAGAAGGGGAATTGTCATGAACCGGCAGGACTGGTAGTGGATCCTCTGGACCAGAAAGGTGATGATGCGGGTTGTACCAGAGGACCGGTTCTAAGTGAATACTGGTTTCCACCAGAGCCCGCCGCAAGGTGGGATGGACTTGCTGCGGCGGTAACCACCAGGTCGTATCCTCCAGTAACAACTCGACCTCTCTGTCAGCTGATATGGCTTAGTACACAGGGAGCAGGCAGGAGCGTAGTCGAACGTAGCAGAGGTCAAGGCAGGCCGCAAGGTTCAAAGGCGAGTGGACGGTAATGGGTTCGGCAACAGGCAAGGCAATATACACAATATGGAATGCTTTCTCAAAGGCACTGGGGCACAAAGATCCGGCAAAGGCAGGAAGGGGCAGGTTATATTTATATGGAGGTGGCCAGAGGTCAGGAACCAGCGCACCAATCAATGGCACGTTGGCCCTTTAAATTTACTGAAGGCGACGCGCGCACCCTAGAGAGCGGGGCCGCGCGTGCCAGGAGAAAGAGATGGACGGCGCAGGGAGCGAGAAGCCAGGTAAGCACGATAGGGACGCGGCGCGTGAACGGGGACCAGCCGTCACGGCAGCCGCATCCCCGACACAAGGGAACCCATGCTCCCGGTCAGTGCATCTGACCGGGGGACGCCGGGATCCCGAAGCAGGGGCCCGAGGGAGCGGGCGCTCCGGTCCGGGGAAGGGGACCGGAGCGTACGCTGTGACAGTACCCTCCCCCTTAGATCTCCCCCTCTTCTTGGTGCCCAGAAAAGCGAGGATGAGACTGCGGTCCAAGATGTTCTCCTCAGGCTCCCAAGACCTCTCCTCAGGACCGCAGCCCTCCCAATCAACCAGAAAAAATCTTTTCCCCCGAGAGATCTTGGTCGCCAACAGGGGTGGGAGAAAAAAGCTTGGGAGAAAAACGGTTAAAGACAGCAGGTTTAAGAAGAGAGACATGGAAAGAGTTATGGATTCGGGGGGGAGGGAGGAAGATGGAGCTGGTAAGAGACCAGATTGATCCGACTCTTGATTTTATAGGGTCCCAAGTAACGAGGGCCCAACTTGTAACTTGGGACCTTGAATCGAATGTATTTAGAGGAGAGACAAACCTTGTCACCTGGGCAGAATTCCGGAGGAGCTCTGCGTCTTTTGTCGGCTTGGATCTTCATACAAGCAGAAGCCTTGAGGAGAGCCGCGTGAGTATCATGCCAGATGGTGGAAAAGTCCAGTACTAGATTGTCAACAGCAAGAACAGAAGAAGGAGAGGATGACTGTGGCAGAGGCGGAAGAGGATGTTGGCCAAAAACTACAAAGAAAGGAGACTTGTTAGAAGCAGAGGATTGTTTGTAATTGTAAGAGAATTCTGCCCAGGGAAGTAGATCCACCCAATTGTCATGGCGAGAGGATACAAAGTGGCGCAGATAGTCGCCCAGAATTTGGTTCACCCGTTCTACCTGGCCGTTGGACTGAGGGTGGTACGAAGAAGAAAAGTCCAATTTGATCCCGAATTGCCCACAAAGAGCCCTCCAGAACTTGGAGACAAATTGTACCCCCCGATCATAGACAATATGTTCGGGAAGGCCATGGAGACGGAATAAGTGTTGGAAGAATAGTTTGGCTAACATGGGTGCAGAGGGTAGACTGGGTAGGGGTACAAAGTGAGCCATTTTGGAGATGCGATCTACCACGACCCAGATGACGGACATGCCACGGGAGGAGGGAAGGTCTGTAACAAAGTCCATAGCAATGTGCGACCAGGGCCTTACAGGAACAAGCAGTGGCAAGAGAAGACCCGCTGGTTTCTGTAGGGGCGATTTATTCCGGGCGCAAATCATACAGGCCTGGACGAAGTCCGAGACATCCTTCTCCAGAGAGGGCCACCAGTATCTTTGGGAGATCAGTTGAAGGGATTTTTGTACCCCTGGATGCCCGGCAAACCGGGAAGAGTGGCCCCACTTTGAGAACTTGTAACCGCTGACGTGGGGGTACGTAGGATTTGCCGGGAGGAAGAAGGCGCAGGTCCACGGGAGCTACGGTAATCAGGCGTTCAGGTGGGATGATATGTTGAGGTGTTAGCTCATCGCCCACCACATCTGAAGAGCGGGACAGAGCATCTGCTCTAATGTTCTTGCAAGCCAGACGTAAATGGATTTCAAAATTAAAGCGGGTGAAGAACAAAGACCACCGAGTCTGACGGGGATTAAGTCTCTGGGCAGACTGGAGATAAGCCAGGTTCTTGTGGTCAATGACGATGTTCACAGGATGTGTGGCGCCCTCGAGTAAATGCCTCGATTCCTCCAGTGCCAATTTAATGGCCAGCAGTTCTCTGTCTCCAATCGAATAGTTTCTCTCTGCGGGGGAGAATGTTTTAGAAAAAAAGCCACAAGTTACTGTCTTGCCCCCGGAAGACTTTTGGGTAAGGACAGCTCTGGCCCCCACCGAGGAGGCATCCACTTCGAGAGAGAAGGGCTTGGTGGATTCTGGCCTAGAGAGAACAGGTGCAGAGGCAAAGGCAGCTTTCAGTGACTGGAAGGCTTCTTCGGCTTGGGAAGGCCAAGATTTGGGGTTAGCTCCTTTTCTTGTTAAAGCCACGATAGGAGCCACGAGAGTGGAATACTGTGGAATAAATTGTCTGAAGTAATTAGCAAAGCCCAGAAATCTTTGCATTAATCGGAGTCCAGAGGGGCGTGGCCAATCCAGTACTGCAGAGAGCTTGGCAAGATCCATTTGAAGTCCTTGGGCTGAGATAATGTATCCCAGGAAAGGCAGGGAGGAGCACATGGACCCGATGATGAACCAAATTGGCGGAAAAGATGAGGATGTCATCCAAGCATATGACCAAGCAGGTATAAAGTAGGTCCCTAAAGATGTCGTTGACAAATTCCTGGAAGACGGCAGGTGCATTGCATAGGCCAAAGGGCATCACCAGATACTCAAAGTGCCCGTCCCTTGTGTTGAAGGCGGTCTTCCATTCGTCCCCCTCTCGGATGTGGATTAAATTATAGGCCCCTCGTAGGTCCAATTTGGTGAAGATCCTTGCCCCTCGAAGACGATCAAATAGTTCAGAGATTAGGGGCAGAGGATAACGGTTCTTGATAGTAATCTTATTAAGTCCTCTGTAGTCAATGCAGGGACGGAGAGAACAGTCCTTCTTAGTCACAAAGAAAAAAACGGCCCCAGCAGGGGAAGAAGACTTTCTAATGAATCCTCTCTGTAGGTTCTCACATATATAGTCAGACATGGCAAGAGTCTCTGGAGGTGAGAGAGGATAAATCCTGCCCCGAGGTGGGGTTGAACCGTGCACCATGTCAATAGGACAATCATAAGGTCTGTGAGGAGGAAGGACCTCAGCTTGTTTCTTGCAAAAAACATCCGCAAAAGAATGGTAAGGCTTGGGCAGACCAGCAGGCGGAGTAACTTGCGGTACCTGTTTGAAAGGAGGGGGCTTGAGACAACGGTCAGAACAGGAGGAGCCCCAACGCAGGATTTCACCGGTGGTCCAATTCAGGACAGGACAATGACGTTGAAACCACGGCAGGCCCAGGAGGAGTTCGGAGGAGCAGAAAGGAGGACAAAGAATTCTAAGGTTTCGGTATGGAATATTCCAATGTCCATCTGCAGAGGCTGGGTACGAAACTGCACAGTGGTAGAGAGTCTCTCACCGTTAACTGTAGAAATGAGGAACGGCTTAGGTAGATGGGTTACTGGAATATGGTACTTGTCAACCAAGGAAGCATGAATGAAGTTGCCAGCTGAACCAGAATCCAAGAAGGCGGAAGCGGAGAAAGAGGACTTGGAAGAGATGAACAACTGCACGGGTATGATGAGACGTGGAGAGGATGAATCCACACCTATCAACGCCTCTCCCACATTTACTAGGTGCGAGCGTTTCCCGAACGCGGTGGACGGAGAGGACAGTCTCGTAGGAAGTGCTCAGTACTGGCGCAGTACAGACATAGGTTCTTGTCTCTGCAACGGCTTCGTTCTTGGGGAGTCAGGCGTGACCGATCCACCTGCATGGCTTCCACAGCGGGCCCGGAAAGAGGTTGAGGTGGACGCTGGAAAACGGGAGCCAGACGAGGGTAGCGTCTAGGTTGAGCTTTTCCTTTTCTAGAAGAAGTTCCTCCCGTCTCTCGGCGAAACGCTTATCGATTCTAGTGGCCAGCAAGATGAGGTCACTAAGGGTGGAAGGTAGTTCACGTGCAGCCAGAATGTCCTTTACTTCACTATTAAGTCCCTTCTTTAATGTGGCACAAAGGGCATCATTGTTCCAGTTCAGTTCTGAGGCTTGGGTGCAAAACTGAATGGCGTAGTCGCCCACGGTAGAGTTTCCCTGGGACAAGTTTAGTAAGGCAGTCTCTGCGGAGGTAACCCGGGCCGGTTCTTCGAAAACATTCCGGAACTCTTGGCAGAAGCTCTGGACGGAGGAGGTGGCTGGATCAGCGCGGTCCCAAAGCGGTGTAGCCCAGACCAGGGCCTTCCCGGAGAGCAGACTGAGGATAAAGGCTACCTTGGCTCGCTCGGAAGGAAACAGGTCAGACAGTAGCTCGAGGTGGAGAGAGCACTGTGAGAGGAACCCTCGGCACTGCTTAGGATCTCCGTCATACTTGTCCGGCAGGGACAGACGGACTCAGGAACCGGTGGCAACTGCAGGCGGTGGAGATACAGCAGATGCAGGCGGAGGAGCTGGCTGTTGCTGAGACGGCAGGAGCTGCTGCATCATGGCGGTTAGCTGGGCAAGCTGCTGACATTGCTGGGCCACAATGGAGTTGAGGTCCGCTAGGCTTGGCAAAGGAACATCAGCGGGATCCATGGCCGGATCTTACTGTCACGTACCGGCAGGACTGGTAGTGGATCCTCTGGACTAGAGAGGCGATGGCGCGGGTTGTACCAGAGGACCGGTTCTAAGTGGTTACTGGTTTTCACCAGAGCCCGCCGCAAGGCGGGATGGTCTTGCTGCGGCGGTAACCACCAGGTCGTATCCTCCAGTAGCAACTCAACTTCTCAGGCAGCTGATATGGCGTGGTACACAGGGAGCAGGCAGGAGTGTCAGGGCAGGCGGCAAGGGTTCACAGGCGAGTAGGCGGTAGCAATGGGTTCGGCAACAGGCAAGGCAATACACACAATAGGAACACTTTCTCAGAGGCACTAGGGCACAAAGATCCGGCAAGAGCAGGAAGGGGCAGGTGCCTTTTATAGGGAAGGCGGGGGAAGTGAGGAACCATCGCACCAATTACCGGTGCGCTGGCCCATTAAATTTACTGAAGGCGGTGCGTGCGCGCGCCCTAGAGAGCGAGGCCGCACGCCGGGAGGCAGAGATGGACGGCGCAAGGAGCGGGGAGCCAGGTAAGTGGAACTGGGACGCGGCGAATGAACGGGGGCCAGCCGTCACGGCAGCCGCGTCCCCGACACAAGGGAATCCGGGCTCCCGGCCAGTTTGACCCAGTGATCCCGAGGCAGAAGGCCGAGGGGGCGGACTCTCCGGTCTGGGGACGGGGACCGGAGCGCACGCTGTAACATATACATACAGTGGTCCCTCAACTTACAATGGCCTCAACATACAATAGTTTCAACATATGATGTTTTTTTCTGGACCATTGTAACTTGAACCCAGACTCACCATACAATGTACAGACAGTCCAGATTTGTGAAATGTGTCACAACTGGAGCAACTGACCAATCAGAATGGGCATTTTACTGGTAAATCACCTCTATTACTGAAGTGCATACACTGACTGGTGTCTGGTAGCGCCCCCTACAGTACAGGGAGGAACTACAAGTTCTGTACAACTCCTTACCTGTGCCAAGGTTAGTTGCTCCTTTGGACACCCAAGTAAGGGTGGCTCCATTTGGGACACTGTGTGTACTGTATAGGACCCTGAAGAAGCCCCTGTCCTCTACATAGACCATTGTTTCCCAACCAGGGTCTGTTGCAAAACTACAACTCCCATCTATGTGCTATATCTATATATAAAGTAGGAGTATGAGAAGCTGTCCAGGCATGCTGGGAGTTGTAGTTTTGCAACAGCTGGAGGCACCCTGGTTGAGAAACACTGACATAGACAGTGATTACTGCTCCCAGCAGGGTGTGTGCGGGTGTGTCTCCTGAGACTTCCAGCAGAGCAGAACCAAGCAGAGATATCCAACAAGCCTTCCCCAGGTTTGTGGCAGATTCCTGGGGAAGAAGCTCCTGCAATGGAGCCTCGTGGCTCCACTCCCCGTTCCAGGCTGGCGGGAAGTGGAGTGAAAACTTCGACAGCCATTGTTCCGGCCGGGAGAAGATCGGGCAGAGTCTGCAGCAATGCAGGCTCTGCTACCCAGGCTACGGGTGCCAGCCAGAGATCCACTGGTGGAAGAAAGGCACGGAAAGGCGGTGTGGAGATGTGGTCGGAGAGTGGGCCCGGCGAGTCCAGTTCCACATACTGCTCCCGCATGGCCGCAAGGTTTGCGGAGTACGAGCAGCGCGGCAAGGAGCTGAGGATGGCCAGAGAGGATCTGCGTGCGACCCAGAGTCTGATGAGTACCGGATCCAGAAAGAGCAAGCCAGAACTGAAGAAGAGGATAACATCGCTGAAGGGCGAGATTGTGAGGCTGGAGGCGAGGAGAGCGGAGATACTGGAGGGGAGCGGTCTCTTCAAGGAGAAGCTGATCAACAGCAATCGGTTTGCCGCCACGAAATCCCCAGGTAAGGTGGAGGTGGATGATGGGGAGAGTAGTGGCGGCGAAGATAGTGAGGATGGTGGTGAAGAGGAGAAGATGGAGGAAAGTGTGGGAGTTGTAGCTACTCCAGGTGACACCCAGACCCAGGACAGCTACATTGAGGCTGGACAGGTGGCACTTCCGCCAAGCGAGAGTGAGGAGGATGACGTGGAGGGTGAGGCTGGGGGTCTGCTGAGGGCAATTGTGATGCAGGAGTCCCCAGCCCACCTCCAGAATTTCACCTTTGGGGACGAGGAGTGTGAAGATGTGGTGGTCAAGCAGAGGTCCAAGAAAAGGAAGACAAAGGAGACGGTACAATATGTATTTGTCCCCTTCCAGCAGTCTGGGCCAGCTGCAAAGCTGGTTCAGGCTGCGGGCTCCCCCAAACTGCCAGACCCCGTTCCTGTGGTGGAGCGGGGCCAGCACGGGGAGTACAGTAAGGCGTCAGGAAAGGCTAAGGGCGCAATAGTTGTGAAGCCCACCCATCCTGTCGGTAGGGAAGGGCAGGATGGGCTCATGCCGGGCAGCTCTGGCACTGCAGGACCGCCCCAGGGTGGCAGGGGGCGTGTCCAAGTGCCAGAGGAGAGTTACGCTGCCGTGTTCTCGGGGGGTGGTTCCCCGAGTACTGTGGGCACTACTGGCGCCGCGGGGCACTCCCCTGTGAGGGGGGGGAGTGTCCGGGCGCCAGAGAGCGTTGAGTCCGTGTGCTCGGGGGGCGGTCCCCCGAGTTCAGTTTGTTCTGCGGGCACTGCGGGGAACTCCCCTGTGAGGGGGGGGAGTGTCCCGGTGCCGGGATCATTGCCCAGTCAGGAGAAGCCATCGTCAGCAGCAGCAGCAGCCAAGCCGGAAAAAAAGACTGTAATTAAGCCAGCGGTACTACAAATCCCAGCCAGCCCAGAATCAGTTAGGCAGGGTATGAGTGAGAATGCTGAGTGTAGTAGTGTTGTGGATGAGAGGAGTGTCAGTGGAGTGAATGTTGGTGGGAGTAGTGGTATGAATGGGAAAAAGGATGATGTGAGTGGTGGTGTGAGTGGTGGTGTGAATGGTGGTTCTGGGTCTGGGTCTGGCCCGGCTGCCCCCCCGGCAGTGACTGCTCCTAGGAGCTATGCTAATGTCGCTGCCGGGGGTCCAGGGGGGTCCCCGTCTCCGTCCGTCCCCGGGGGTTACTTGCAACAGCGCCTCCTGGAGGCTCTGCGTAGGGGAGACAGGTCGATCCAGGTAGAGGGAAGGGGTGAGGTCGACCTGTCTTTCTGGATAGAGAGGCACGGTTTGGGGGCTTTCCGAGAGCAGAATGGGGAGGTGGTCTGGTCCCTCCCGACAACCGGGCAGGACAATAACCGCAGAAATGTGGTCCGTCTGATTTGGAGGGGTGAGGATGCGTGCCCACCTCGCGCTAAAGTGGTTGAGCTCCTCCTCCAGATGGAATTCAGGGCGAGTGACATCTTTGCCCTGATCCACCCCTACGGTACGTCCGAGTTTGACGTCAGTTTCGTTCGGCCAGAGGGTCTCGAACTCTTCTGGTCAAACTACGAGGTGGCGAAGAACGAGCCCGGCTGGCGGGATTTTGCCGTAAAGGCAATTTCCCGTCAGAACTCGGTCAAGAAGGTGACCGTTTTGACCCGTAACGAGTCACTTTCTTGTTACGACATCATGACCTGGCTCGGTCGGTATGGGGATGTGACGGACATGCCCAAGAAAAACATTGATGAGCACGGGATCTGGTCCGGGGCCTGGACGTTTTCCGTCAAACTCAGGCGTTCAGGGAATACGGTTGCCCGCATTCCGTCAGCCGCCTTCCTTGGACGTGACAGGATCCAGGTCTTCTACCAGGGGCAGCCTAAGGTCTGTCACAGGTGCGGTAGCCCCACCCATTTTAGCGCAGCCTGTACTGTACAGGTCTGTGCTTTGTGTGGTGGGGTGGGTCATCTGGCCGCATCCTGTAGGCAGATCCGCTGCCATCTGTGTGGTGTCCTCGGGCACCCTTTCAGCCGTTGTCCTAGCGCCTTCGCCCGTGCGGCGGCCGCTCCGGCTGGGGAGAGCTGTGAAGTTGCCTCGGCTGGAGAGGGTACGAGCAGGGATGGGGGCGCACCAGGGCTAGTGAGGAAGAAGGGCCCCGCCAAACTAAGGCGGGAGGAAAATCGGAGGAGGAGTAGGGAGCAGGAGAGTGCCCAAGTGACGGGGGTAGCTCCGGCCCCTGCTCCTGAAGCTGGCCCTGAAATGACTGAAGCCCTGGAGGAGGACGTGCTGGATGAGGAGGTCAGGAGACTGGGCGAAGAGGAAGGCAATATGGCCGACTCTTCCGATTCCTCCCACTATGAAAGTGTGGATGAGGAGAGTGTAGAGAAGGCCAAAAAGAAAGACAAGGGCAAAAGGAAAGGGAGAAAGAAGAGGTCCAAGCCCTCTCTCCCTCGTACTGCGGGCCGGGTCCAAAGCGGAAGCCTGACTGCCCCCCCTCTGGTTGACCTGTCAAACCGGTACCTCGTCCTTGATAACATCTCCTCCCCCTCCTTGGAGGGGGAAGGTGAGGGCGAGGTGCCTAGGGAGAGAGAGCCTCTGGGGGGAACTGGGCCCTGTCCTGTTGAGGCACCTTCCTCAGAGGGCAGGGCTAGACCGGGGTCGGACGGAGACGGGGACCATATGGACCAGAGTGAGTCCAAAAAAAGGGGTAAAAGCGGTCCTGCCCTTTCTTCTTCTTCTGGGGATGAGGGCACGAAGAAGAAGGGGAAGAAGAAATAAAGGTGAGGCCGTCTAACTTAATCACCCATGATGGCGGCACTCACCCCATTGACGCTGGCATCCATTAACTGTGCCAGCATAAAGTCGGATACGGCTAGATTCGCAGCCTTTGATTTTCTCGGCCGTGTTGAAGCCGACATTTTGTATCTGCAAGAGACCAGGTTGTCAGATCTAGCCTCCCTGATAAAAGCCAGAAGAGAGTGGAGGTGCGGGCCCTCCCACTGGTCTCTTGCGGCTGAGCCGTATAGTGGGGTGGCGGTCCTTTTTACCGCTCCGGTTGAATGCCGACGGGTTATTGAGTTAGAAATGGGGAGGTGCCTGATCTTAGATGTCCTCATGAAGGGGCAAGAGCTCCGGCTCATTAACATCTACGCCCCACAAACCAAGTGGGGCCGCAAAGATCTCTTTATGAGGATTAAGCCCTTCCTTTTTACTAGCCGGCAAGTGATTTTTGGAGGGGACTTCAATAATGTCACGAGGTCCCAAGATAGGAGAGGTTCCAATGGTCCGCTGGCTTACGATAGCGTGGCCCTCAATAATATAGTTAGGGAAGCTCGCCTAGAGGACGCCCACATCCGGAGCCCCTCAGGCCACGTGGGTTTCACCTATCATCGAGGTAGCTGCAGGTCTAGGATAGACAGGTTTTATTTAAAGGAGGAAGCCGTCTCTTCCGCAGTGTCCGTGGTTGAGGTGGAATTCTCCGATCACTGTATGATTTTGTTTTCCTTGAATGTTTCAGAGACCCCCCGGATGGGTAAAGGTTATTGGAAGCTGAATTCGTCCCTCCTGGAGGAAGCGGAGATAAGACAGTCCTTTGAGGATTTTCTTCAGAGTCAGGTACCTTTACTGGACTTTTGTAGTAGTAAGTCAGAGTGGTGGGAGATATTCAAGAAGCGGGTTGCAGGGTTCTTCCGCCAGCTCTCGAGCCTCAGATCCCTGAATAGGTACCGCCTGTATCAGGGTCTGAGGAGGAAACTCGAGCTCCTTGTCTCGACTGGAGGTAGCCGGGAGGATATCTCCAGAGTGAAATCCTTGCTGATGGGGTGTCAGTACGATAGGCACGCATCTTTGGTTTTTGAGAGGGATTACGGGAGGTACCGCTCGCCCGACCCTTACAAGAACTGTAAGATGTCAGTGAATAGTAAAGTGGTCTCAGGACTGATTGATAGTACGGGATCTCTGAATCGGTCCAGATCAGGGATCCTGGAGGTCGTCAGATCCTTCTACTCGCACCTCTTGGGAAGGAAGGATCTAGATCGAGACGGGATGTCGGCTTTCCTGGCTGAGACTATTCCTGAGCCAGGGGTAGACCCCTCTCTTGATGTTTTGGCAGAAGAAATCAGGGAAGAGGAAGTGAGACTGGCGATCGAGGGGCTCGCCCCCAAGAAGTCGCCAGGTCCGGATGGCTTAACATCCGAGTGGTACAGGACCTTTAAGGAGTCTTTAGCTCCCCTCTTGACTGAGGTATTCAATGAGTGTCTCTCCTCGGGCACTCTACCAAAGTCAATGAGGAGGTCAGCCCTGATTCTTCTGTCAAAGGGTAAAGATCCTAGCCGGGTTGAGAATTGGAGGCCCATAGCTCTTCTCAATACGGACAGGAAGCTTCTGGCCAAGATACTGTTTAATCGGTTGGTGAAATTTGCACCCCGGCTCCTTTCGGGGGCCCAGCACTGCTCTGTTCCGGGCCGAAGCACCTTAAGTGCTGTCCTCAGTGTCAGGGAGGCAGTGGAGCGGAGTAGTGCGGGTCTCTGGAAGGGGTACATGCTGTCCTTGGATCAGGCCAAAGCATTTGATCGGGTGAACCACGAGTACCTCTGGTCCGTCCTCCGGAGATATGGCTTACCGAGTACTTTTGTGAATTGGCTTGTCACCTTATATGCAGGGGCAGAGAGTTTCCCGCTGGTGAACGGTTGGTCTGGCCGCTCTTTTGAGGTGGGGTCCGGAGTCCGTCAGGGTTGTCCTTTGAGCCCGCTGTTATACGTGTTCGCAATCGATCCCTTCGTCCGGAGGGTAGATTGTGGGCCGTTGGCGGGAGTCGGGATGACTCTGGCGGAGCCGGATGTCGCCCAGAGAGTAGTGGCGTACGCTGATGATGTCACTATTTTCGTCTCCTCACGGGAGGAGGTCGATGTGGTGATGTCAGAGGTGGACCGCTACTCGGAGGCATCCGGGTCCAAGATCAACCAGGATAAGTGTGAAAGTCTCTGGCTGGGAGGGGGAGATCCCACGTTTGATCTCCCGGACACCCTTCCAGAGCTCCAAGAGTCAGCAAAAATTCTGGGCATCACATTCGGCCAGGATGATTATCCCACCAAAAACTGGGACGGTAAGCTCCAGGATGCCACTCAGAGGGTGAACCAGTGGAAGGGTTGGTCTATGACTCTCAGGGAAAGGGTACACCTGACCAAATCGTACCTGCTCCCCTTGTTTATCTATCTGGGCAGTGTATGTATCTTACCAGAGGCTTACTACACTAGGGTCTACAGCCTGTTTTTCCAACTGTTATGGGGGAACAGGTTGAACCTAGTCAAGAGGGAGGTTACGTACCGCACGAGGAGACTAGGGGGTTTATCTATGGTAAACCCTGTGGTGTTCTTAACGAACACCTTCTTGAAAGCTAACATCTCGAACCTCTGGTCAGAGAGGGCTCCTCCGTGGGTACTCTCCTGCAGGGAGTGGTTTCGGCCTTTCTTCCAGGAATGGGAGACAGGAGGGCAAGTGAAGGACCTCCGTACGCCCCATGGATATCTTCCGGCTTACGCTACCCCGACTCTGAAGGCGATACGTCGGTGGGGTCTGGGAGTGTGGGAGATCAGGACCCAGTCAAGGCAGTTTCTTGACAAACGGGTTCTGTTGACCCACTTCCAGAAGCCTCTGGCGCTCAGGGACTGCCCAGGTCGGGATCTGAGGGTGGGGTTGTATCTTTTAAACATGAAAAGGATCCCCCAGAAGTTTTGGGACTTGGCCTGGCGCTGCTTTCAGGGGAAGCTATGTGTAAAGGACAACCTGAAGTACAGGAACTCTGATGACCGGGGATGTCCCCGAGAAGAGTGCGGGGACACGCTGGAAAGCATGGACCACTTTCTGCTTCATTGTCCCTTTAACATAGGGGTCTATAACAGGGTGGGCGCTTCCATCGGCTGGAGTCAACTTGCCGGCCTTGCCTATCCGGAGTGGGCTTATGGGGCATTCAGGAACCTGGGTGGCCGAGATCGGGGCACTTTATTTTTAGTCAGTTTAGTGGTTAGGTACTACACGTGGAACGCACGGTGCTTAGTGTCGACCCAACAGAAAATCCTCTCCGAGGTGGAGGTCTGTAGGAACATCACCGGTGACCTCGGGAAGATCAGGTCTTTGGAGTATGGCAGTCTTGGTACCAGTAGGGCATCTCTCCTGTGGAGAGGTTTCTCATTTCATGTGCCCTAGGTACTAAACCTTTTGGGTGGAGTACCTTTTATTTTTGGTTAGGGGCAGTGTTATAGGGGTAGAGATAGGGTGAGGGCAGGGTCAGATTTATTGTAGGGATAGAATTAGGGAGAATTGTAGGGGGAGTTAGGGAAAGAGTATAAAATGATTTATGTATCAGGTCTGCCATCCTTCTCCCTGGTGGTGGGCTGATGCATGTGCACATTAGCTTTTTGTTTTGTTTTTAGTAGACATGGTATGAAGGGCTTACAGGCAACCAAACTTGGGCCTAAAAGGGGTTGTGGTTAAGAGTGTATAAGTTTGTATATAAGTTGGTTGGGAGGAGTGTTAGGTGGGGAGGGTGTATTTGTGGGTGGTGGTTTTGTGGTGTTTTGGGGACCTGACATGGGTCAGTTAAGGACTGGACTTTGAGAACTGTATGGACGGTATGGACTCTGACCCATGTACAGGAGGGGTGGTGTGGGTGAGGGGACAGTTTTAGTGTAGGTGTTTTTCTGTTGTTTTTTGTAGTGTATTTACTTTATTTTTGTACATTTTCTGTGATTTTGTATATATTGTGTTTTGTATATATTGTGTTTTGTATTTATATTGTTTTATATTATATAGTGGCAGTCGGGCCAGTAAAAATGAAAAAAAAGCGGTGTCATGTGTATGTATATATATATATGTATACATATGTATATATATATGTGTGTGTGTTTGATTGTGTATATGCATGTACACATGTTTGTGTATTTTATTTTTTTATTTTTTATTTTTTCCCTCCTTCGGGGAGCTGCTCCCCTCCGGTGTCTCTGCTCTCCTCGCCTCTGGCGTCGCGGTTTCGCTTTTCGGCGGTGTTGTCCTTTTCTTCAGTTCTGGCTTGCTCTTTTTGGTCTGGCGCTCGCCGGTTTCTGGGTTGCGCGCGGATCCTCTCTGGCCGTCCTCGGCTCCTTGCCGTGCTGGGCGTGCTTTGCGGGCCTTGCGGCTGTGCGGGGGCAGTGCGTGGGACTGGGCTCTTTGGGCCCTCTCTCCGGCCGCGTCTCCGTGCTGCTTTTCCTTGCCCTTCTTTCACCGGTGGATCTCTGGCTGGGAGGCAGAGCGTAGTTTTTTGCACAAGTTGTGCTGAGCAATTTATTTATATATTAAATTTTTTTTTTTTTTTGTTTTTTTTTGTTTTCTTCCCCCCCGTGGTAAGGGTAATTTTTATGTTATAGCCAAGTTGTGCTACTTTTATGTTCCTTTTCATTTGGTTTGTTTTTATAGCCAAGTTGTGCTGAATTTTATGTTTATATATATATATATATTTTTTTTTTATTTATTTATTTTTTTTTTTTGAATGTTTTTTTTGAATGCGTGTTTGTGTGTGTTATTTTGGTATGGGGGAAAAGTAAAAGTGTATTTTAGTAAATTTGGGCTGGCCGGTTAGGCAGAATTTGTTTTTGCAATTTTATTTATGTTATGTTTGTTATAGCTGGTTAAGCTTGTTTTTGTTTAATGTTTTGTATCAGATTTGTTTTGCATTTTTATAATAAAAAGAGTTACTGCTCCCAGCAGGGTGTGTGCGGGTGTGTCTCCTGAGACTTCCAGCAGAGCAGAACAAAGCAGAGATTTCCAACAAGCTTTCCCCAGGTTTGTGGCAGATTCATGGGGAAGAAGCTCCTGCAATGGAGCCTCGTGGCTCCACTCCCCGTTCCAGGCTGGCGGGAAGTGGAGTGAAAACTTCGACAGCCATTGTTCCGGCCGGGAGAAGATCGGGCAGAGTCTGCAGCAATGCAGGCTCTGCTACCCAGGCTACGGGTGCCAGCCAGAGATCCACTGGTGGAAGAAAGACACGGAAAAGCAGTGTGGAGATGTGGTCGGAGAGTGGGCCCGGCGAGTCCAGTTCCACATACTGCTCCCGCATGGCCGCAAGGTTTGCGGAGTACGAGCAGCGCGGCAAGGAGCTGAGGATGGCCAGAGAGGATCTGCGTGCGACCCAGAGTCTGATGAGTACAGGATCCAGAAAGAGCAAGCCAGAACTGAAGAAGAGGATAACATCGCTGAGGGGCGAGATTGTGAAGCTGGAGGCGAGGAGAGCGGAGATACTGGAGGGGAGCGGTCTCTTCAAGGAGAAGCTGATCAACAGCAATCGGTTTGCCGCCACGAAATCCCCAGGTAAGGTGGAGGTGGATGATGGGGAGAGTAGTGGCGGCGAAGATAGTGAGGATGGTGGTGAAGAGGAGAAGATGGAGGAAAGTGTGGGAGTTGTAGCTACTCCAGGTGACACCCAGACCCAGGACAGCTACATTGAGGCTGGACAGGTGGCACTTCCGCCAAGCGAGAGTGAGGAGGATGACGTGGAGGGTGAGGCTGGGGGTCTGCTGAGGGCAATTGTGATGCAGGAGTCCCCAGCCCACCTCCAGAATTTCACCTTTGGGGACGAGGAGTGTGAAGATGTGGTGGTCAAGCAGAGGTCCAAGAAAAGGAAGACAAAGGAGACGGTGCAATATGTATTTGTCCCCTTCCAGCAGTCTGGGCCAGCTGCAAAGCTGGTTCAGGCTGCGGGCTCCCCCAAACTGCCAGACCCCGTTCCTGTGGTGGAGCGGGGCCAGCACGGGGAGTACAGTAAGGCGTCAGCAACGGCTAAGGGCGCAATAGTTGTGAAGCCCACCCATCCTGTCGGTAGGGAAGGGCAGGATGGGCTCATGCCGGGCAGCTCTGGCACTGCAGGACCGCCCCAGGGTGGCAGGGGGCGTGTCCAAGTGCCAGAGGCAAGTTATGCTGCCGTGTGCTCGGGGGGCGGTTCCCCGAGTACTGTGGGCACTACTGGCGCCGCGGGGCACTCCCCTGTGAGGGGGGGGAGTGTCCGGGCGCCAGAGAGCGTTGTGTCTGTGTGCTCGGGGGGCGGTCCCCCGAGTACAGTGTGTTCTGCGGGCACTGCAGGGCACTCCCCTGTGAGGGGGGGGAGTGTCCCGGTGTTGGGATCAGTGTCCGACAATGGCGCCGTGGGAGGAGCTGGGGTGCGCTCGGTGGGGCAGCCCCAGACTCAGGAGGCACCATTGATCATTCAGAAGGAGGAGCCATCATCATCAGCAGCAGCAGCAGCCAAGCCGGAAATTAAGCCAGCGGTACTACAAGTCCCAGCCAGCCCAGAATCAGTTAGGCAGGGTATGAGTGAGAATGCTGAGTGTAGTAGTGTTGTGGATGAGAGGAGTGTCAGTGGAGTGAATGTTGGTGGGAGTAGTGGTATGAATGGGAAAAAGGATGATGTGAGTGGTGGTGTGAGTGGTGGTGTGAATGGTGGTTCTGGGTCTGGGTCTGGCTCGGCTGCCCCCCCGGCAGTGA
The DNA here is from genome assembly GCF_029499605.1 of Hyla sarda. NCBI lineage: Eukaryota > Metazoa > Chordata > Amphibia > Anura > Hylidae > Hyla > Hyla sarda. Next base: position 27,068 of record NW_026611014.1, read on the forward strand.
CTGCTCCTAGGAGCTATGCTAATGTCGCTGCCGGGGGTCCAGGGGGGTCCCCGCCTCCGTCCGTCCCCGGGGGTTACTTGCAACAGCGCCTCCTGGAGGCTCTGCGTAGGGGAGACAGGTCGATCCAGGTAGAGGGAAGGGGTGAGGTCGACCTGTCTTTCTGGATAGAGAGGCACGGTTTGGGGGCTTTCCGAGAGCAGAATGGGGAGGTGGTCTGGTCCCTCCCGACAACCGGGCAGGACAATAACCGCAGGAATGTGGTCCGTCTGATTTGGAGGGGTGAGGATGCGTGCCCACCTCGCGCTAAAGTGGTTGAGCTCCTCCTCCAGATGGAATTCAGGGCGAGTGACATCTTTGCCCTGATCCACCCCTACGGTACGTCCGAGTTTGACGTCAGTTTCGTTCGGCCAGAGGGTCTCGAACTCTTCTGATCAAACTACGAGGTGGCGAAGAACGAGCCCGGCTGGCGGGATTTTGCCGTAAAGGCAATTTCCCGTCAGAACTCGGTCAAGAAGGTGACCGTTTTGACCCGTAACGAGTCACTTTCTTGTTACGACATCATGACCTGGCTCGGTCGGTATGGGGATGTGACGGACATGCCCAAGAAAAACATTGATGAGCACGGGATCTGGTCCGGGGCCTGGACGTTTTCCGTCAAACTCAGGCGTTCAGGGAGTACGGTTGCCCACATTCCGTCAGCCGCCTTCCTTGGACGTGACAGGATCCAGGTCTTCTACCAGGGGCAGCCTAAGGTCTGTCACAGGTGCGGTAGCCCCACCCATTTTAGCGCAGCTTGTACTGTACAGGTCTGTGCTTTGTGTGGTGGGGTGGGTCATCTGGCCGCATCCTGTAGGCAGATCCGCTGCCATCTGTGTGGTGTCCTCGGGCACCCTTTCAGCCGTTGTCCTAGCGCCTTCGCCCGTGCGGCGGCCGCTCCGGCTGGGGAGAGCTGTGAAGTTGCCTCGGCTGGAGAGGGTACGAGCAGGGATGGGGGCGCACCAGGGCTAGTGAGGAAGAAGGGCCCCGCCAAACTAAGGCGGGAGGAAAATCGGAGGAGGAGTAGGGAGCAGGAGAGTGCCCAAGTGACGGGGGTAGCTCCGGCCCCTGCTCCTGAAGCTGGCCCTGAAATGACTGAAGCCCTGGAGGAGGACGTGCTGGATGAGGAGGTCAGGAGACTGGGCGAAGAGGAAGGCAATATGGCCGACTCTTCCGATTCCTCCCACTATGAAAGTGTGGATGAGGAGAGTGTAGAGAAGGCCAAAAAGAAAGACAAGGGCAAAAGGAAAGGGAGAAAGAAGAGGTCCAAGCCCTCTCTCCCTCGTACTGCGGGCCGGGTCCAAAGCGGAAGCCTGACTGCCCCCCCTCTGGTTGACCTGTCAAACCGGTACCTCGTCCTTGATAACATCTCCTCCCCCTCCTTGGAGGGGGAAGTTGAGGGCGAGGTGCCTAGGGAGAGAGAGCCTCTGGGGGGAACTGGGCCCTGTCCTGTTGAGGCACCTTCCTCAGAGGGCAGGGCTAGACCGGGGTCGGACGGAGACGGGGACCATATGGACCAGAGTGAGTCCAAAAAAAGGGGTAAAAGCGGTCCTGCCCTTTCTTCTTCTTCTGGGGATGAGGGCACGAAGAAGAAGGGGAAGAAGAAATAAAGGTGAGGCCATCTAACTTAATCACCCATGATGGCGGCACTCACCCCATTGACGCTGGCATCCATTAACTGTGCCAGCATAAAGTCTGATACGGCTAGATTCGCAGCCTTTGATTTTCTCGGCCGTGTTGAAGCCGACATTTTGTATCTGCAAGAGACCAGGTTGTCAGATCTAGCCTCCCTGGTAAAAGCCAGAAGAGAGTGGAGGCGCGGGCCCTCCCACTGGTCTCTTGCGGCTGAGCCGTATAGTGGGGTGGCGGTCCTTTTTACCGCTCCGGTTGAATGCCGACGGGTTATTGAGTTAGAAATGGGGAGGTGCCTGATCTTAGATGTCCTCATGAAGGGGCAAGAGCTCCGGCTCATTAACATCTACGCCCCACAAACCAAGTGGGGCCGCAAAGATCTCTTTATGAGGATTAAGCCCTTCCTTTTTACTAGCCGGCAAGTGATTTTTGGAGGGGACTTCAATAATGTCACGAGGTCCCAAGATAGGAGAGGTTCCAATGGTCCGCTGGCTTACGATAGCGTGGCCCTCAATAATATAGTTAGGGAAGCTCGCCTAGAGGACGCCCACATCCGGAGCCCCTCAGGCCACGTGGGTTTCACCTATCATCGAGGTAGCTGCAGGTCTAGGATAGACAGGTTTTATTTAAAGGAGGAAGCCGTCTCTTCCGCAGTGTCCGTGGTTGAGGTGGAATTCTCCGATCACTGTATGATTTTGTTTTCCTTGAATGTTTCAGAGACCCCCCGGATGGGTAAAGGTTATTGGAAGCTGAATTCGTCCCTCCTGGAGGAAGCGGAGATAAGACAGTCCTTTGAGGATTTTCTTCAGAGTCAGGTACCTTTACTGGACTTTTGTAGTAGTAAGTCAGAGTGGTGGGAGATATTCAAGAAGCGGGTCGCGGGGTTCTTCCGCCAGCTCTCGAGCCTCAGGTCCCTGAATAGGTACCGCCTGTACCAGGGTCTGAGGAGGAAACTCGAGCTCCTTGTCTCGACTGGAGGTAGCCGGGAGGATATCTCCAGAGTGAAATCCTTGCTGATGGGGTGTCAGTACGATAGGCACGCATCTTTGGTTTTTGAGAGGGATTATGGGAGGTACCGCTCGCCCGACCCTTACAAGAACTGTAAGATGTCAGTGAGTAGTAAAGTGGTCTCAGGACTGATTGATAGTACGGGATCTCTGAATCGGTCCAGATCAGGGATCCTGGAGGTCGTCAGATCCTTCTACTCGCACCTCTTGGGAAGGAAGGATCTAGATCGAGACGGGATGTCGGCTTTCCTGGCTGAAACTATTCCTGAGCCAGGGGTAGACCCCTCTCTTGATGTTTTGGCAGAAGAAATCAGGGAAGAGGAAGTGAGACTGGCGATCGAGGGGCTCGCCCCCAAGAAGTCGCCAGGTCCGGATGGCTTAACATCCGAGTGGTACAGGACCTTTAAGGAGTCTTTAGCTCCCCTCTTGACTGAGGTATTCAATGAGTGTCTCTCCTCGGGCACTCTACCAAAGTCAATGAGGAGGTCAGCCCTGATTCTTCTGTCAAAGGGTAAAGATCCTAGCCGGATTGAGAATTGGAGGCCCATAGCTCTTCTCAATACGGACAGGAAGCTTCTGGCCAAGATACTGTTTAATCGGTTGGTGAAATTTGCACCCCGGCTCCTTTCGGGGGCCCAGCACTGCTCTGTTCCGGGCCGAAGCACCTTAAGTGCTGTCCTCAGTGTCAGGGAGGCAGTGGAGCGGAGTAGTGCGGGTCTCTGGAAGGGGTACATGCTGTCCTTGGATCAGGCCAAAGCATTTGATCGGGTGAACCACGAGTACCTCTGGTCCGTCCTCCTGAGATATGGCTTACCGAGTACTTTTGTGAATTGGCTTGTCACCTTATATGCAGGGGCAGAGAGTTTCCCGCTGGTGAAAGGTTGGTCTGGCCGCTCTTTTGAGGTGGGGTCCGGGGTCCGTCAGGGTTGTCCTTTGAGCCCGCTGTTATACGTGTTCGCAATCGATCCCTTCGTCCGGAGGGTAGATTGTGGGCCGTTGGCGGGAGTCGGGATGACTCTGGCGGAGCCGGATGTCGCCCAGAGAGTGGTGGCGTACGCTGATGATGTCACTATTTTCGTCTCCTCACGGGAGGAGGTCGATGTGGTGATGTCAGAGGTGGACCGCTACTCGGAGGCATCCGGGTCCAAGATCAACCGGGATAAGTGTGAAAGTCTCTGGCTGGGAGGGGGAGATCCCACGTTTGATCTCCCGGACACCCTTCCAGAGCTCCAAGAGTCAGCAAAAATTCTGGGCATCACATTCGGCCAGGATGATTATCCCACCAAAAACTGGGACGGTAAGCTCCAGGATGCCACTCAGAGGGTGAACCAGTGGAAGGGTTGGTCTATGACCCTCAGGGAAAGGGTACACCTGACCAAATCGTACCTGCTCCCCTTGTTTATCTATCTGGGCAGTGTATGTATCTTACCAGAGGCTTACTACACTAGGGTCTACAGCCTGTTTTTCCAACTGTTATGGGGGAACAAGTTGAACCTAGTCAAGAGGGAGGTTACGTACCGCACGAGGAGACTAGGGGGTTTATCTATGGTAAACCCTGTGGTGTTCTTAACGAACACCTTCTTGAAAGCTAACATCTCGAACCTCTGGTCAGAGAGGGCTCCTCCGTGGGTACTCTCCTGCAGGGAGTGGTTTCGGCCTTTCTTCCAGGAATGGGAGACAGGAGGGCAAGTGAAGGACCTCCGTACGCCCCATGGATATCTTCCGGCTTACGCTACCCCGACTCTGAAGGCGATACGTCGGTGGGGTCTGGGAGTGTGGGAGATCAGGACCCAGTCAAGGCAGTTCCTTGACAAACGGGTTCTGTTGACCCACTTCCAGAAGCCTCTGGCGCTCAGGGACTGCCCAGGTCGGGATCTGAGGGTGGGGTTGTATCTTTTAAACATGAAAAGGATCCCCCAGAAGTTTTGGGACTTGGCCTGGCGCTGCTTTCAGGGGAAGCTATGTGTAAAGGACAACCTGAAGTACAGGAACTCTGATGACCGGGGATGTCCCCGAGAAGAGTGCGGGGACACGCTGGAAAGCATGGACCACTTTCTGCTTCATTGTCCCTTTAACATAGGGGTCTATAACAGGGTGGGCGCTTCCATCGGCTGGAGTCAACTTGCCGGCCTTGCCTATCCGGAGTGGGCTTATGGGGCATTCAGGAACCTGGGTGGCCGAGATCGGGGCACTTTATTTTTAGTCAGTTTAGTGGTTAGGTACTACACGTGGAACGCACGGTGCTTAGTGTCGACCCAACAGAAAATCCTCTCCGAGGTGGAGGTCTGTAGGAACATCACCGGTGACCTCGGGAAGATCAGGTCTTTGGAGTATGGCAGTCTTGGTACCAGTAGGGCATCTCTCCTGTGGAGAGGTTTCTCATTTCATGTGCCCTAGGTACTAAACCTTTTGGGTAGAGTACCTTTTATTTTTGGTTAGGGGCAGTGTTATAGGGGTAGAGATAGGGTGAGGGCAGGGTCAGATTTATTGTAGGGATAGAATTAGGGAGAATTGTAGGGGGAGTTAGGGAAAGAGTATAAAATGATTTATGTATCAGGTCTGCCATCCTTCTCCCTGGTGGTGGGCTGATGCATGTACACATTAGCTTTTTGTTTTGTTTTTAGTAGACATGGTATGAAGGGCTTACAGGCAACCAAACTTGGGCCTAAAAGGGGTTGTGGTTAAGAGTATATAAGTTGGTTGGGAGGAGTGTTAGGTGGGGAGGGTGTATTTGTGGGTGGTGGTTTTGTGGTGTTTTGGGGACCTGACATGGGTCAGTTAAGGACTGGACTTTGAGAACTGTATGGACGGTATGGACTCTGACCCACGTACAGGAGGGGTGGTGTGGGTGAGGGGACAGTTTTAGTGTAGGTGTTTTTCTGTTTTATTTTTTTGTAGTGTATTTACTATATTTTTGTACATTTTCTGTGATTTTGTATATATTGTGTTTTGTATTTATATTGTTTTATATTATATAGTGGCAGTCGGGCCAGTAAAAAGGGAAAAAAAGCGGTGTCATGTGTATGTATATGTATATGTATATATATATATGTATATATATATGTGTGTGTGTTTGATTGTGTATATGCATGTACACATGTTTGTGTATTTTTATTTTTTTTTTCCCTCCTTCAGGGAGCTGCTCCCCTCCGGTGTCTCTGCTCTCCTCGCCTCTGGCGTCGCGGTTTCGCTTTTCGGTGGTGTTGTCCTTTTCTTCAGTTCTGGCTTGCGCTTTTTGGGTCCGGCGCTCGCCGGTTTCTGGGTTGCGCGCGGATCCTCTCCGGCCGTCCTCGGCTCCGTGCCGTGCTGGGCGTGCTTTGCGGGCCTTGCGGCTGTGCGGGGGCAGTGCGTGGGACTGGGCTCTTTGGGCCCTCTCTCCGGCCGCGTCTCCGTGCTGCTTTTCCTTGCCCTTCTTTCACCGGTGGATCTCTGGCTGGGAGGCAGAGCGTAGTTTTTTGCGCAAGTTGTGCTGAGCAATTTATTTATATATTACATTTTTTTTTTTTTTTTTTCTTTTCTTCCCCCCCGTGGTAAGGGTAATTTTTATGTTATAGCCAAGTTGTGCTACTTTTATGTTCCTTTTCATTTGGTTTGTTTTTATAGCCAAGTTGTGCTGAATTTTATGTTTATATATATATATATATATATATATATATATATATATATTTTATTTATTTATTTTTTTTTTTTACTTTTATAAGCCAAGTTGGGCTCTTTTTTTTTTGAATGTTTTTTTTGAATGCGTGTTTGTGTGTGTTATTTTGGTATGGGGGAAAAGTAAAAGTGTATTTTAGTAAATTTGGGCTGGCCGGTTAGGCAGAATTTATTTTTGCAATTTTATTTATGTTATGTTTGTTATAGCTGGTTAAGCTTGTTTTTGTTTAATGTTTTGTATCAGATTTGTTTTGCATTTTTATAATAAAAAGAGTTACTGCTCCCAGCAGGGTGTGTGCGGGTGTGTCTCCTGAGACTTCCAGCAGAGCAGAACAAAGCAGAGATTTCCAACAAGCTTTCCCCAGGTTTGTGGCAGATTCATGGGGAAGAAGCTCCTGCAATGGAGCCTCGTGGCTCCACTCCCCGTTCCAGGCTGGCGGGAAGTGGAGTGAAAACTTCGACAGCCATTGTTCCGGCCGGGAGAAGATCGGGCAGAGTCTGCAGCAATGCAGGCTCTGCTACCCAGGCTACGGGTGCCAGCCAGAGATCCACTGGTGGAAGAAAGGCACGGAGAAGCAGTGTGGAGATGTGGTCGGAGAGTGGGCCCGGCGAGTCCAGTTCCGCGTACTGCTCCCGCATGGCCGCAAGGTTTGCGGAGTACGAGCAGTGCGGCAAGGAGCTGAGGATGGCCAGAGAGGATCTGCGTGCGGCCCAGAGTCTGATGAGCACCAGATCCAGAAAGAGCAAGTCAGAGCTGAAGAAGAGGATAACATCGCTGAAAGGCGAGATTGTGAAGCTGGAGGCGAGGAGAGCGGAGATACTGGAGGGGAGCGGTCTCTTCAAGGAAAAATTGATCAACAGCGATCGGTTTGCCACCATGAAATCCACAGGTAAGGTGGAGGTGGATGATGGGGAGAGTAGTGGCGGCGAAGATAGTGAGGATGGTGGTGAAGTGGTACAGGAGGAAGAGGAGAAGATAGAGGAGAGTGTGGAGGTTGTAGCTACTCCAGGTGACACCCAGACCCAGGACAGCTACATTGAGGCTGGACAGGTGGCACTACCACCAAGTGAAAGTGAGGAGGATGACGTGGAGGGTGAGGCTGGGGGTCTGCTGAGGGCAATTGTGATGCAGGAGTCCCCAGCCCACCTCCAGAATTTCACCTTTGGGGACGAGGAGTGTGAAGATGTGGTGGTCCATCAGAGGTCCAAGAAAAGGAAGACAAAGGAGACGGTACAATATGTATTTGTCCCCTTCCAGCAGTCTGGGCCAGCTGCAAAGCTGGTTCAGGCTGCGGGCTCAACCCAAACTGCCAGACCCCGTTCCTGTGGTGGAGCGGGGCCAGCACGGGGAGTACAGTAAGGCGTCAGCAACGGCTAAGGGCGCAATAGTTGTGAAGCCCACCCATCCTGTTGGTAGGGAAGGGCAGGATGGGCTCATGCCGGGCAGCTCTGGCACTGCAGGACCGCCCCAGGGTGGCAGGGGGCGTGTACAAGTGCCAGAGGCAAGTTATGCTGCCCTGTGCTCGGGGGGCGGTTCCCCGAGTACTGTGGGCACTACTGGCGCCGCGGGGCACTCCCCTGTGAGGGGGGGGAGTGTCCGGGCGCCAGAGAGCGTTGTGTCTGTGTGCTCGGGGGGCGGTCCCCCGAGTACAGTGTGTTCTGCGGGCACTGCAGGGCACTCCCCTGTGAGGGGGGGGAGTGTCCCGGTGTCGGGATCAGTGTCCGGCAATGGCGCCGTGGGAGGAGCTGGGGTGCGCTCGGTGGGGCAGCCCCAGACTCAGGAGGCACCATTGATCATTGAGAAGGAGCAGCCATCATCATCAGCAGCAGCCAAGCCGGAAAAAAAGACTGTAATTAAGCCAGCGGTACTACAAATCCCAGCCAGCCCAGAATCAGTTAGGCAGGGTATGAGTGAGAATGCTGAGTGTAGTAGTGTTGTGGATGAGAGGAGTGTCAGTGGAGTGAATGTTGGTGGGAGTAGTGGTATGAATGGAAAAAAGGATGATGTGAGTGGTGGTGTGAGTGAAGGTGTGAATGGTGGTTCTGGGTCTGGGTCTGGCCCGGCTGCCCCCCCGACAGTGACTGCTCCTAGGAGCTATGCTAATGTCGCTGCCGGGGGTCCAGGGGGGTCCCCGTCTCCATCCGTCCCCGGGGGTTACTTGCAACAGCGCCTCCTGGAGGCTCTGAGTAGGGGAGACAGGTCGATCCAGGTAGAGGGAAGGGGTGAGGTCGACCTGTCTTTCTGGATAGAGAGGCACGGTTTGGGGGCTTTCCGAGAGCAGAATGGGGAGGTGGTCTGGTCCCTCCCGACAACCGGGCAGGACAATAACCGCAGGAATGTGGTCCGTCTGATTTGGAGGGGTGAGGATGCGTGCCTCGCGCTAAAGTGGTTGAGCTCCTCCTCCAGATGGAATTCAGGGCGAGTGACATCTTTGCCCTGATCCACCCCTACGGTACGTCCGAGTTTGACGTCAGTTTCGTTCGGCCAGAGGGTCTCGAACTCTTCTGGTCAAACTACGAGGTGGCGAAGAACGAGCCCGGCTGGCGGGATTTTGCCGTAAAGGCAATTTCCCGTCAGAACTCGGTCAAGAAGGTGACCGTTTTGACCCGTAACGAGTCACTTTCTTGTTACGACATCATGACCTGGCTCGGTCGGTATGGGGATGTGACGGACATGCCCAAGAAAAACATTGATGAGCACGGGATCTGGTCCGGGGCCTGGACGTTTTCCGTCAAACTCAGGCGTTCAGGGAGTACGGTTGCCCACATTCCGTCAGCCGCCTTCCTTGGACGTGACAGGATCCAGGTCTTCTACCAGGGGCAGCCTAAGGTCTGTCACAGGTGCGGTAGCCCCACCCATTTTAGCGCAGCCTGTACTGTACAGGTCTGTGCTTTGTGTGGTGGGGTGGGTCATCTGGCCGCATCCTGTAGGCAGATCCGCTGCCATCTGTGTGGTGTCCTCGGGCACCCTTTCAGCCGTTGTCCTAGCGCCTTCGCCCGTGCGGCGGCCGCTCCGGCTGGGGAGAGCTGTGAAGTTGCCTCGGCTGGAGAGGGTACGAGCAGGGATGGGGGCGCACCAGGGCTAGTGAGGAAGAAGGGCCCCGCCAAATTAAGGCGGGAGGAAAATCGGAGGAGGAGTAGGGAGCAGGAGAGTGCCCAAGTGACGGGGGTAGCTCCGGCCCCTGCTCCTGAAACTGGCCCTGAAATGACTGAAGCCCTGGAGGAGGACGTGTTGGATGAGGAGGTCAGGAGACTGGGCGAAGAGGAAGGCAATATGGCCGACTCTTCCGATTCCTCCCACTATGAAAGTGTGGATGAGGAGAGTGTAGAGAAGGCCAAAAAGAAAGACAAGGGCAAAAGGAAAGGGAGAAAGAAGAGGTCCAAGCCCTCTCTCCCTCGTACTGAGGGCCGGGTCCAAAGCGGAAGCCTGACTGCCCCCCCTCTGGTTGACCTGTCAAACCGGTACCTCGTCCTTGATAACATCTCCTCCCCCTCCTTGGAGGGGGAAGGTGAGGGCGAGGTGCCTAGGGAGAGAGAGCCTCTGGGGGGAACTGGGCCCTGTCCTGTTGAGGCACCTTCCTCAGAGGGCAGGGCTAGACCGGGGTCGGACGGAGACGGGGACCATATGGACCAGAGTGAGTCCAAAAAAAGGGGTAAAAGCGGTCCTGCCCTTTCTTCTTCTTCTGGGGATGAGGGCACGAAGAAGAAGGGGAAGAAGAAATAAAGGTGAGGCCATCTAACTTAATCACCCATGATGGCGGCACTCACCCCATTGACTCTGGCATCCATTAACTGTGCCAGCATAAAGTCTGATACGGCTAGATTCGCAGCCTTTGATTTTCTCGGCCGTGTTGAAGCCGACATTTTGTATCTGCAAGAGACCAGGTTGTCAGATCTAGCCTCCCTGGTAAAAGCCAGAAGAGAGTGGAGGCGCGGGCCCTCCCACTGGTCTCTTGCAGCTGAGCCGTATAGTGGGGTGGCGGTCCTTTTTACCGCTCTGGTTGAATGCCGACGGGTTATTGAGTTAGAAATGGGGAGGTGCCTGATCTTAGATGTCCTCATGAAGGGGCAAGAGCTCCGGCTCATTAACATCTACGCCCCACAAACCAAGTGGGGCCGCAAAGATCTCTTGAGGATTAAGCCCTTCCTTTTTACTAGCCGGCAAGTGATTTTTGGAGGGGACTTCAATAATGTCACGAGGTCCCAAGATAGGAGAGGTTCCAATGGTCCGCTGGCTTACGATAGCGTGGCCCTCAATAATATAGTTAGGGAAGCTCGCCTAGAGGACGCCCACATCCGGAGCCCCTCAGGCCACGTGGGTTTCACCTATCATCGAGGTAGCTGCAGGTCTAGGATAGACAGGTTTTATTTAAAGGAGGAAGCCGTCTCTTCCGCAGTGTCCGTGGTTGAGGTGGAATTCTCCGATCACTGTATGATTTTGTTTTCCTTGAATGTTTCAGAGACCCCCCGGATGGGTAAAGGTTATTGGAAGCTGAATTCGTCCCTCCTGGAGGAAGCGGAGATAAGACAGTCCTTTGAGGATTTTCTTCAGAGTCAGGTACCTTTACTGGACTTTTGTAGTAGTAAGTCAGAGTGGTGGGAGATATTCAAGAAGCGGGTCGCGGGGTTCTTCCGCCAGCTCTCGAGCCTCAGGTCCCTGAATAGGTACCGCCTGTATCAGGGTCTGAGGAGGAAACTCAAGCTCTTTGTCTCGACTGGAGGTAGCCGGGAGGATATCTCCAGAGTGAAATCCTTGCTGATGGGGTGTCAGTACGATAGGCACGCATCTTTGGTTTTTGAGAGGGATTACGGGAGGTACCGCTCGCCCGACCCTTACAAGAACTGTAAGATGTCAGTGAGTAGTAAAGTGGTCTCAGGACTGATTGATAGTACGGGATCTCTGAATCGGTCCAGATCAGGGATCCTGGAGGTCGTCAGATCCTTCTACTCGCACCTCTTGGGAAGGAAGGATCTAGATCGAGACGGGATGTCGGCTTTCCTGGCTGAAACTATTCCTGAGCCAGGGGTAGACCCCTCTCTTGATGTTTTGGCAGAAGAAATCAGGGAAGAGGAAGTGAGACTGGCGATCGAGGGGCTCGCCCCCAAGAAGTCGCCAGGTCCGGATGGCTTAACATCCGAGTGGTACAGGACCTTTAAGGAGTCTTTAGCTCCCCTCTTGACTGAGGTATTCAATGAGTGTCTCTCCTCGGGCACTCTACCAAAGTCAATGAGGAGGTCAGCCCTGATTCTTCTGTCAAAGGGTAAAGATCCTAGCCGGATTGAGAATTGGAGGCCCATAGCTCTTCTCAATACGGACAGGAAGCTTCTGGCCAAGATACTGTTTAATCGGTTGGTGAAATTTGCACCCCGGCTCCTTTCGGGGACCCAGCACTGCTCTGTTCCAGGCCGAAGCACCTTAAGTGCTGTCCTCAGTGTCAGGGAGGCAGTGGAGCGGAGTAGTGCGGGTCTCTGGAAGGGGTACATGCTGTCCTTGGATCAGGCCAAAGCATTTGATCGGGTGAACCACGAGTACCTCTGGTCCGTCCTCCTGAGATATGGCTTACCGAGTACTTTTGTGATTTGGCTTGTCACCTTATATGCAGGGGCAGAGAGTTTCCCGCTGGTGAACGGTTGGTCTGGCCGCTCTTTTGAGGTGGGGTCCGGAGTCCGTCAGGGTTGTCCTTTGAGCCCGCTGTTATACGTGTTTGCAGTCGATCCCTTCGTCCGGAGGGTAGATTGTGGGCCGTTGGCGGGAGTCGGGATGACTCTGGCGGAGCCGGATGTCGCCCAGAGAGTAGTGGCGTACGCTGATGATGTCACTATTTTCGTCTCCTCACGGGAGGAGGTCGATGTGGTGATGTCAGAGGTGGACCGCTACTCGGAGGCATCCGGGTCCAAGATCAACCGGGATAAGTGTGAAAGTCTCTGGCTGGGAGGGGGAGATCCCACGTTTGATCTCCCTGACACCCTTCCAGGGCTCCAAGAGTCAGCAAAAATTCTGGGCATCACATTCGGCCAGGATGATTATACCACCAAAAACTGGGATGGTAAGCTCCAGGATGCCACTCAGAGGGTGAACCAGTGGAAGGGTTGGTCTGTGACCCTCAGGGAAAGGGTACACCTGATCAAATCGTACCTGCTCCCCTTGTTTATCTATCTGGGCAGTGTATGTATCTTACCAGAGGCTTACTACACTAGGGTCTACAGCCTGTTTTTCCAACTGTTATGGGGGAACAGGTTGAACCTAGTCAAGAGGGAGGTTACGTACCGCACGAGGAGACTAGGGGGTTTATCTATGGTAAACCCCGTGGTGTTCTTAACGAACACCTTCTTGAAAGCCAACATTGCAAACCTCTGGAAAGAGAGGGCTCCTCCGTGGGTACTCTCCTGCAAGGAGTGGTTTCGGCCTTTCTTCCAGGAATGGGAGACAGGAGGGCAAGTGAAGGACCTCCGTACGCCCCATGGATATCTTCCGGCTTACGCTACCCCGACTCTGAAGGCGATACGTCGGTGGGGTCTGGGAGTGTGGGAGATCAGGACCCAGTCAAGGCAGTTCCTTGACAAACGGGTTCTGTTGACCCACTTCCAGAAGCCTCTGGCGCTCAGGGACTGCCCAGGTCAGGATCTGAGGGAGGGGTTGTATCTTTTAAACATGAAAAGGATCCCCCAGAAGTTTTGGGACTTGGCCTGGCGCTGCTTTCAGGGGAAGCTATGTGTAAGGGACAACCTGAAGTACAGGAACTCTGATGACCGGGGATGTCCCCGAGAAGAGTGCGGGGACACGCTGGAAAGCATGTACCACTTCCTGCTTCATTGTCCCTTTAACATAGGGGTCTACAACAGGGTGGGCGCTTCCATCGGCTGGAGTCAACTTGCCGGCCTTGCCTATCCGGAGTGGGCTTATGGGGCATTCAGGAACCTGGGTGGCCGAGATCGGGGCACTTTATTTTTAGTCAGTTTAGTGGTTAGGTACTACACGTGGAACGCACGGTGCTTAGTGTCGACCCAACAGAAAATCCTCTCCGAGGTGGAGGTCTGTAGGAACATCACCGGTGACCTCGGGAAGATCAGGTCTTTGGAGTATGGCAGTCTTGGTACCAGTAGGGCTTCTCTCCTGTGGAGAGGTTTCTCATTTCATGTGCCCTAGGTACTAAACCTTTTGGGTAGAGTACCTTTTATTTTTGGTTAGGGGCAGTGTTATAGGGGTAGAGATAGGGTGAGGGCAGGGTCAGATTTATTGTAGGGATAGAATTAGGGAGAATTGTAGGGGGAGTTAGGGAAAGAGTATAAAATGATTTATGTATCAGGTCTGCCATCCTTCTCCCTGGTGGAGGGCTGATGCATGTGCACATTAGCTTTTTGTTTTGTTTTCAATTTACATGGTATGAAGGGCTTACAGGCAACCAAACTTGGGCCTAAAAGGGGTTGTGGTTAAGAGTGTATAAGTTTGTATATAAGTTGGTTGGGAGGAGTGTTAGGTGGGGAGGGTGTATTTGTGGGTGGTGGTTTTGTGGTGTTTTGGGGACCTGACATGGGTCAGTTAAGGACTGGACTTTGAGAACTGTATGGACGGTATGGACTCTGACCCATGTACAGGAGGGGTGGTGTGGGTGAGGGGACAGTTTTAGTGTAGGTGTTTTCCGTTATTTTCTGTAGTGTATTTTTGTGTATTTTCAGTGATTTTTGTATATATTGTGTTTTGTATATATTGTGTTTTGTATTTATATTGTTTTATATTGTTTTATATTATATAGTGTATAGTGGCAGTCGGGCCAGTAGTTAAGTGGTGTCATATGTGTTTATGTGTATATATATGTGTGCGTTTATGTGTATATACATGTGTATGTATATATATATGTATGTGTATGCTTGCGCATCTGCATGTATACATGTTTGTGTATAAAATTTTATATTTTATTTTTTCCTCCTTGGGGGGGGCTGCTCCCCTCCGGTGTCTCTGCTCTCCTCGCCTCCGGCTTCGCGGTCTCGCTTTTCGGCGGTGTTGTCCTCTTTTTCGGTTCTGGCTTGCTCTTTTTGGGTCCGGCGCTCGCCAGTTTCTGGGCCACGCGCGGATCCTCTCTGGCCGTCCTCGGCTCCTTGCCGTGCTGGGCGTGCTTTGCGGGCCTTGCGGCCGTGCGGGGGCGGTGCGTGGGGCTGGGCTCTTTGGGCCCTCTCTCTGGCCGCATCTCCGCGCTGCTTTTCCCTGCCCTTCTTTCACCGGTGGATCTCTGGCTGGGAGGCAGAGTGTTATTTAGTAGCAAGTTGTGCTAAAAATTTTTTTTTTTTTCTTTTTCTTTCCCCTGGGTAAGGGTAATTTTTGAGTTACAGCCAAGTTGTGCTACTTTTATGTTCCTTTTCTTTAGTTTTATAGCCAAGTCGTGCTTTATTTTATGTTTTATATATTTTTATAAGCCAAGTTGGGCTATTTTTATGTTCTTTTTTTTGGAATGCGTGTTTGTGTGTGTTATTTTGTCTTTTGGTATGGGAAAAAAGTGAAAGTATATTTTAGTAAATTTGGGCTGGCCGTTTAGGCAGATTTTGTTTTTGTAATTTTATTTATGTTATGTTTGTTATAGCTGGTTAAGCTTGTTTTTGTTTTATGTTTTGTGTCAGATTTGTTTTTCATTTTTATAATAAAAAGAGTTACAGCTCCCAGCAGATCTTTCTTACTTTTATATGTAAGGACTTGTTTTATCTGTATTATTATCTACTTATTTTTCTTTGAT
This sequence comes from Hyla sarda, assembly GCF_029499605.1. Taxonomy (NCBI): domain Eukaryota; kingdom Metazoa; phylum Chordata; class Amphibia; order Anura; family Hylidae; genus Hyla; species Hyla sarda. The sequence goes on from NW_026611014.1 coordinate 42,123, forward strand.
TATCACTTTTTCCCTATATTTGGATGACATTTTGGGGCTTCAGAACCAATTACCAGATTTATGGTCTCAACATACAATGGTTTCAACATGCAATAGTCGTCCTGGAACCAATTAATATTGTAACTTGAGGGACCACTGTATGTATATATATATATATATATATATATATATATATAGTAGGAGTATGAGAGGCTGTCCGGGCATGCTGGGAGTTGTAGCTTTGGAACAGCTGGAGGCACCCTGGTTGAGAAACACTGAAATAGACAGTGATTACAGCTCCCAGCAGATCTTTCTTACTTTTATATGTAAGGACTTGTTTTATCTCTATTAGTTATCTACTTATTTTTCTTTAATCCTCACTTTTTCCTATTTTTTGGATGACATTTTGGGGGCTTCAAAACCAATTACCCAAGTTATGGTCTCAACATACAATGATCGTCCTCGAACCAATTAATATTGTAACTTGAGGAACCGCTGTATATAAATATATATATTAGGATTATGAGAGACTTGTTACATTATATTCCCTATTCTTGACATTGTGGCGGCACTGAACGATCTCAGGATGAAGACAGGAGCTTCCGCTATTCCAAGCTTCGTCCTGCCGACTGCTCTACATTTCTTCTGCAGTGGTCACATCGGTGGACGTCGGTTTTCTGTTTGGCGAATGAAAATTAGGCCTGTGGCTGTCCGGGCAAGCTGGGAGTTGTAGTTATGTAATAACTGGAGGCACACTGGTTGGGAACCACTAGCTAAGATAATAATGGAACCGAAAAGAAGAAGACAACCCCGTCTGGATGTGATTTGGAGAAGTCACTTTGGTTCATTTCTTATGAACAGATTATGAGCTACAACTTGTGATAACAATGTCATTCATATTGTCTATACCAGTGGTCTTCAACCTGCGGACCTCCAGATGTTATGGTGACCTCACCAGCAGAATAGTGAGTACAGCTCTGGAGTATAATACAGGATATAACTAAGGATCGGTACAGGATAAGTAATGTAATGTATGTACACAGTGACCTCACCAGCAGAATAGTGAGTACAGCTCTGGAGTATAATATAGGATATAACTCAGGATCAGTACAGGATAAGTAATGTAATGTATGTACACAGTGATCTCACCAGCAGAATAGTGAGTACAGCTCTGGAGTATAATACAGGATATAAATCGAGATTTTCCTAGCTTGTGACGGAAAATATTAGTTATATGAAGACAGGAGGCGAGTATCTTATGCATTAATCTTTCTTTATTAATGCCCATAGCAGAAAACTATCTTTCTTTATATAATTCAAACAGAAAAAACTTTTCTTCTTTGAAAACGATGAAACAGACTACATATCCCAGCAGTCCTTGCAATCCTGATAGCCACTCCTATGCCAGTGACTCTATATAAAGGACTGCCTTAGTAACACTCCTCCTCTTTCTTGAAGCGAAGTGCAGACTCCTAAGAATCACGAACTCCATGTAGAACTCGGTACCGCAACTCGATTCTTCGGCCAGCCGGCCAACACCTTCCGACTCCGGAGCCATAACACGGGCTTGTGGAACCTTGCCACAAACGACACTCCAACAGGGATGTCTTGAAATCGAACTTCGTCCCAACGGGGACTCAGGAACTAATAGATTATCCGCAAACAGGAATTCTCCACCGTAGTTCAATACCCTGTAGAAAAGAGAAGAAAAACTCGTAACAGGGTGGGTCGGGAGGGAAGATACTCGCCTCCTGTCTTCATATAACTAATATTTTCCGTCACAAGCTAGGAAAATCTCGATTTATATATCAGACAGGAGGCTCATATCTTATGCAAGTTCAAAGCTGCATCATAAAATAGACATCAAATTTAAGAATGATTCAGGTCAAAGGACAGACATAGAGACATGATCCTCCGGTCTAAAGTAAAATTGACGAAAGGTCGACTCTGAAGACCAATCTGCTGCCAATAGAAGGTCTGACAGCGAACCCCCTGAAGTAACCACCTTAGTGGCCATAGCTCCCCTAGTAGAGTGGGCGCCAAAAAGGGAAATGTCAATCCCTGACATTTCCATCACTGATCTCACCCATCTGGCCAGAGTGGCCGAGGAGACTGGATGGTGTGGTTGGACATATGAAACAAGTAATTGGAAATAGTCGGGGGAACGCAAAGGTGCCGTGCGCCTAGCGTATGCCTGCAGGCATCGGACGACGCAAAGTCGTGGATGCGACGGAAAAAAGGGGTAGAAAACCGAGTGCAATCTGGTTTTGGTTCTACGAACCACTGAGAAATTAACTCCTTCTGGCGAAAATTGTCGCCTGGAAATATCGAGGGCTCTCACATCTGATACCCTTTTAATGGAAACCAGACATAATAGAGTCGTGAGCTTGAAGGATAAAACCTTCAAGGAAAGAGAATCATTGTCTTCCCACGAGGAAAACATCTGTAACACTTTAGCAACGTCCCACGTGGTCTGATAACGCGGTCGCGGAGGACGTTTAAATTTTACGCCGCGTAGGAGACGGCACACCAAAGGATGTTTGCCTACAGGCAAAGAGTCCACCGGAGAATGGTATGCCGAGATGGCGGACCTGTATACATTGAGGGAACTATATGATTTTCCCGATTCACATGATTCCGCCAGGTAGTTCACTACTAATGAAAACAGGTGCCTGAACGGGATTAACTTGTCGTTGATCACACCAACGAACCCACAATCCCCAGGCAGATCGATATGCCGATCTAGTCCCTGGGGCCCAGGCCAAGGCGAGGAGATCTCTAGCCGATTGTGAAAGGACTCCACTTGGGTCTGGCACCCCGAAACCAACCACGCCAGGAGAGGTAGTTTGCCCTCCAGCACCAACGGGTGTTGACCCTTGCTTGGATTCGTCAAAAGATGTGGGAAGTGGGGAAGTAGTCTGGGATAGTCCATCGAGATCCCCAGAATCAGAGGGAACCACGGTTGCGTCGGCCACCAAGGAGTGACCAGAACAACCCTCGCCTTCTGGTTGACTATTTGAAGGAGAAGTCTGGTGATCAGCGGAAAGGGGGGAAACGCATAATGCGTCCCTGTCGGCCAAGTCTGGCGAAATGCATCCACTGCTACTGCCTCTGGATCCGGCCTCCAGCTGTAAAAGCGGAATAACTGTCGGTTGAGGCGTGAGGCGAAATGATCCGTGTGGAACGGACCCCAGAGACCCTGAAGCGTTAGAAACACAGATCGTTCCAGCGTCCAGTCGCTGGAATCTGTAAGGTATCGGGAATTCCAGTCTGCCACGGAGTTGGACACACCTGGAATATACTCCGCTATCGGAATAATGTTGCGAGAAAGGCAGAAATGCCAAAATTCGGACGCGATGTCCGCTAACAGCTTGGATTTCGTGCCCCCTAGGCGGTTGATGTATTGCACCGCCGCCACATTGTCCATGCGTAGTAATACGCAACAGTTGGATCTCTGAGAGAGGAAGCTCCTGAGGGCGAAAAAGGCCGCCAGGAGTTCCAATGCATTGATATGGAGGGAAGATTCTTCGACGGACCTTGTCCCTCCTGTGGTGGAGTGGCCACACCGGGCCCCCCAGCCCTGTCGGCTCGCATCCGACTCCAAAACGACGTCTGGGCTGGAATTGAAGATCGTCTTGCCGTTCCATTCGACGGCATGCCGAAGCCACCACCGTAACTCTTCCTCCGATTCTGGACAAAGAGTGACCTCGTCCACATAACGCAGACCCTGCCGTAAGTGTAGGGTCTTGAGGCGTTGCAGAGCCCGATAATGAAGCGGGGCCGGAAAAATGGCCTGAATGGAGGCCGCTAGCAGACCGACTATACGTGAGATCACTCTCAACGATACTCGGCCTTTTCGCAAGACTGCTCTGATTTCCTTGCGAATCAAGGCCAGTTTGGACTTGGGTAAACGTAGTACCGCCTGTCTGGTGTCCACTAAGAAACCCCAAAAACTCTATCTCCTGACCTGGAGAGAGTACTGACTTTTTGTGGTTGATGAGGAAACCTAGGTCCTCCAGTAATGTCACTGTCCACATTTTGTGCAGACTGGCTTGCTCTCTGGAACGTGCCATTATTAGTAAGTCGTCCAGATATATTATCAGGCGTACGCCTCTGCATCGCAATGCGGCTACGACGGGCTTCATTATCTTGGTGAAGCACCATGGAGCTGATGAAAGACCGAAGGGTAGGCAAGTAAATTGCCACATTCTGTCCCTCCATAGAAATCTTAGAAATTGCTGAGAGGTAGGATGCATGGGAATTGTTAGATATGCATCCTTTAGGTCTATCTTGACCATCCAATCTCCCGGGATCATGAGGTCTCGCAGTAAGTGTATCCCCTCCATTTTGAAGTGACGATACGTCACATGTTGGTTTAACTGTCTTAAGTTTATCACCGGCCGATAACCTCCGTCTTTCTTCTTGACTAAGAAGAGAGTGCTTACGAACCCGGGTGACCCGGGATCGACTTCTACTACCGCCTGTTTTGATATGAGTTCTTCTAGTTCCAAGTCTATGAGGCGTACATTTGGAGGAGAAAAATGAATGGGGTGCGGTCTGATGTTCATGACCGGTTGAGAGAGGAAATCTATGTGATAACCCGTTACCGCTGCCAGTATCCACGCGTCTGCTGTAATCGTGGACCAGACGTGGGTAAAATACTGCAGCCTGCCCCCCACAGGTATGTGTGTGTGGTAATGTGGCATCATACTCACCAGTGGGCGGACGAGATCTAGGGAATCCTCTGCCTCCGCGTCCCCTCCAGGGGCGTCCTCGTGGGGGAAAGAAAGGGGCCGGTTGTGCCACAGGGATTGGATATTGCTGTTGAGCGGTAGCGTAAGGTTGAGCGGGGGGTCTGGAATAAGCTCTGTAATAATTGTTACGGCCGGCAGAGCGACCCCTACCTCTGCCGGCCTTGTGAAAAACCTTAGTCCCAGTACCAGGCTTTTTAAGAGAGGATTGAGCCTTGTCAAGGCTGGTGAACAGACTAACGAATTTGTTTATGTTTTTGATCAAATCCTCTCCAAATAGGAGGCCTTCGGCTGAAGGTCCCGGCTCAGTCTCAGCCAAATGAGACAACTGGGGGTCGAGTCTCATTAATATCGACCTGCGTCGCTCAGTAGAGCATGTAGTATTGGCCGAACCCAGGAGGCAGATGGCCCTCTGTGCCCAACCTCTTAATTGGGTCAAGTCCACGGGGTCATCTGTGGAAGCCGCTTGTTCTGATAAATTTAATATTTTTGTCAGAGGACCCAACAAGTCTAAAATGCGATCTTGTATCGCCTTAAATGAGCGCTCGATACCTTTTTTGGTATACTTGCCATTCTTTAGTAGGTACTTTAACAGTACTGGATCAATTTCAGGTGTATGGGCCACCTTTTTGGGGACAAATGGCCTGGGGCATTCTGCCCTCAGTTTGTTCCTATTGACCCTGTCCAGGGTCCTCCTTGTCCAGTATTCTACATATTGTGATACTTGCGGTAGGGGTGCCCAGTCACCTGACCGCGGATGCGATATTGCATCCGGGTTGAAGAATGATTCCCCTAGGGAGTCTAAGATGGCCTCAGAAGGCAAGTCAGGGTCGACTTCTTTTAAGTCAGACATAAGCCCAGCTTCCTCAATCTCCGAATCAGAATCTGTGGTCACTGTCACCTCGGATCCTTCTGAAGATTCGTCATTAGACGTATCATTAAAGGAGTTCGGCTTTGCTCGCCTAAGGGACTTAAGGCGTTTATGTGGTATCTCCTTGTGAGTCAAGGGTCGTTGAGGATTCTGTTCAGGAAGGCTGGGTTGACCGGCCGTGTTGGGTCCGGTCTTATGCATCAATTCTACTTCCCCTGCCGGGGAGTCGGAATACGCAGTAAGGTGTCTGCGTTTGAAAGGAACTTTCCCTTTCTTAACATTACTCACTGTAACCTGGGAGGTGGAAGGGTTAACAGTAGAGGACAGTGCAGCCTGCACAGACCTGTTGATGAGGTCTTGAATTTGAGCAGCTGTGAGAAGCTGAGGTGAATCAGATGGAAAATCATCCACTGTCACCTCCCTGGGTAAGGTATTAGCTCCTTCTGCCATGATAATTCTATAATAGTACTAATTAGGGCTATAGTAATGTAAATGTACTACAATCTAGAGTAACCAAGTAATTATTAAGCGCACTGCACTGAGCAAACTGAGTTCTCAGGGCAGCACAGAACAAGGCTGAACTCACTATACAATCTGTAGGTACCGCTCTCCTCACCGCTCGCAGCAGACTGGCGATGCGGTGAAGAGGAGGTACGGAACTAGGGTATTCTCAGCCGTAATCTCGCGATGTTACGGCTGAAAACCCAATGATTGGTCAGTAAATGACCGCGCCTCACGGAGGGCCCGCCCCCTTCCCTGACCGCGCGCGCGAGTCGGAGCCGCGGCGGGAAAGGAGAAGAAGAAGGGGGGGAAGGGTAAAGGACGCTCACAAGATGGCGTCTAAAGGTAAGAGTATGAGGCAAAAGGGGAAAAGAAAAACAGGATTAGGAGGGAGGAGAAGAGCGCCCGAACGTGCGGACAGCGGCTCTCTTCTCCCTACGATATAACAAGGGCAGAAGCCCAGAGGAAAAAGAGAATGAATAGAAAAGAGAGAATGAAATATTTAAAGAGAGAGTAGTAAGATATTGTTAAGTGTAAACACAAAACAATTCTGAATACACTGCACAGGTATGAACAATTTAAGAAGAATTTAAGAAGAATTTATACATGAATTGAAGTAATACTTATCTTATCTCTGCCATGAGCAGAAAGAAAGAGGAGGAGTGTTACTAAGGCAGTCCTTTATATAGAGTCACTGGGATAGGAGTGGCTATCAGGATTGCAAGGACTGCTGGGATATGTAGTCTGTTTCATCGTTTTCAAAGAAGAAAAGTTTTTTCTGTTTGAATTATATAAAGAAAGATAGTTTTCTGCTATGGGCATTAATAAAGAAAGATTAATGCATAAGATATGAGCCTCCTGTCTGATATATAACTCAGGATCAGTACAGGATAAGTAATGTAATGTATGTACACAGTGATCTCACCAGCAGAATAGTGAGTACAGCTCTGGAGTATAATACAGGATATAACTCAGGATCAGTACAGGATAAGTAATGTAATGTATGTACACAGTGACCTCACCAGCAGAATAGTGAGTACAGCTCTGGAGTATAATACAGGATATAACTCAGGATCAGTACAGGATAAGTAATGTAATGTATGTACACAGTGATCTCACCAGCAGAATAGTGAGTACAGCTCTGGTGTATAATACAGGATATAACTCAGGATCAGTACAGGATAAGTAATGTAATGTATGTACACAGTGACCTCACCAGCAGAATAGTGAGTACAGCTCTGGAGTCTGGCCACTAGAGGGAGCATCTTCCTGTGAGTCTGCTGAGTGTGGAGGAAGTCGTTTGCTGGATTGTTTGGTGTGTGTGCGCTCTGAGCTCTGCCGTGTCATCTGTGCCGGACAGCGTTCTTCCTTCCCCAGAGGGAGAGCGTGTGTTCAGGCATGAGCGAGGAGAGGAGAACCCCAACACCTGCCCCCCGAATCAGGTCCGCGGGGGGCAGGGGGAGCCAGCGACCAGGTGTGGAGGGACCAGCGTCAGGAAGTGCATCAGAGGTCTCCGGGTTGAGGCGCTCTGCCAGGAGGTGCAGCGATGCATCTCCAGCCACCCCTGAACCCGTAGAGACAAAGAGCAGCCGCAAGGCTGGCCCTGCAAGTTGTGGGACTACAAGTGCAAGAAGTTCCGGAAGCACAGGTACTGTTACAACAAGGCCTGACAATGTGGACTGTGATACTCCTCCTGGAGCAAAGCTAAATGCCCACGGATGTGTGGAAGAGGATTGGGGGATGCCTAGGGCCCGGGAGTCTGGAGTCCCCCATAACTCTCGTGTGGCAGAACACATCCGTGGATATGAGGAAGCAAGGGGCAGCTTGTATAGGCTCCAGGAGGAGGTACGGGAAGCAAAAGCCCTGATGGAAACTGCGGCGAAACGACAGAAAGCTGAGCTGTCAGCCCGGATTAAACAGCTGAAAAATGAAATAAGGATACTGGAGAAGAAGAGAACTTTTATTTTAGAGAACAGCGGGCCATTTAGGGAAAAACTTTTAAATGAAGACCGCTTTCATACAATGGAGAGAGAGAAGCAGAGACGGCTGAGGGGGCTTCAGCCACGGGTGGAGGAGGAAGGAGACGCTGCGGAGGCCGATAATGTTGAGCCAAATCCACCCGGGGGTCTGCAACATCTGACCCCATACAGTGGGCTCCCTGCAGGGCAAGTGGCGATGTCATCTGGCCGTGGCTCTGGCGGTTCGGGGGATGAGAGCAGCACCAGTCACCAGGGAGGGGCACTGATGGCCCAGATCCAGCTCCTGGAGTCCCCAGGTCGCCTCCAGGACTTCACGTTTGGGGATGAGTTACCAGAGGAGGCACCTGGGGGAAGGAAAAAGAAGCTAAAGAAGACCAAGCTCCAGGAGCAGGTAACATTTGTATATACCCCCCTCCCTGAGCCCCCCGGACTGGCCGCAGGGTCAGCTCACTGTGTGAACCCCATTTCTCAGCCCAGCCTCAGTTCTGCTGTGGACTCAGTGCAGGAGAGTGGGGAGAGTATGGAGTCTAGTGTGGCGGTGAGCTCCATCGCTGTTTGTAGTAACAGTGGTGGAGCAGACAATGTATCGGCTGTGAGGTCGGACAGTGATATTTGCCCAGCGATGGGCATGGATGGCTCTGGCACATTGGGCTGCTCCCTAACGGGAGGGGGGGGGCGGCTTTGTGCCAGAGTCAGCTGCGGGAGCTCCGGTGGCTCTGAACGTTGACACTGCTGTTCCTTTGGAGCAGCGGTGTCATCGTGAAAGAGCTGCTGGGGCCAAGATGTCTTCGCCTCCCAGAAAGACTGGACTAAAACCTTTATTTTGTATTGGCGCCGCTTATCCAGAACAGCGGCGCCCAGGAGCAGAAAACTCCAGTACTGATGAGGCGGAGGGTACCAGTAAAAACAGGGCTGGGGCCACTAATAAACAGGCTAGGCAGGCTTCCCGGTCCTTGTATAAAGGACCGGTGACCTGTCCTGTGGTGGTGGCTCCAGCTCTGGTACCCAGTGATGCTGATGGTACACTATCTGCACCAGAACGCACCGGTCCAGCCAGTATGAATGAGGAGGTTAATGTTGGAGTGAATTGTAGTATGGGCTGTAGCACGGGTGGAGGTATGGGGGGCACATCAGCTAAAACAGGCAATAATGGTGTGAGTATGGATTATGTGGAGGAGGGTGGTGAAGGGGCACAGATTAGTGGTGGGGATGTAGGGCCTGGTCCAGTTGCACCCCCAGCGGTGGCAGCACCGGTACGCAGCTACGCAAATGTCACCGCTGGGGGGAGGGGGGCACCTTCCTCGTCTTCTGGCTCTGGGGGGGGCAATTTGCAGCAGCGTCTCCTGGGGGCCTTAAGGAGAGGGGAGAGATCAATCAATGTAGAGGGTAGGGAGGTTGATCTATCCTTTTGGATAGAAAGACATGGTCTTTCAGCCTTCCGAGAGGAAAGAGGGGGGGATACTGTGTGGTCCCTCCCAACAGCCGGGCCAGGTGGTCTCCGAAGGAATGTGGTCCGGCTGAGGTGGAGAGGCAGTGATACATGTCCTCCAAGATCTAAAGTTGTTGAGCTTCTGCTGAAGTTGGGCTTTAAGGCAGCTGACATCTACGCCTTAATACATCCTTATGGTACCCCTGAGTTCGATATCAGCTTTGTTCGGCCAGAGGGGCTTGAGCTCTTCTGGTCGAATTATGAGCTGGTAAAGAATGAGCCCGGCTGGCGAGACTTTGCCATTCAGGCGGTGTCTCGCCAAAACAATGTCAAGAAAGTGACCGTTTTAACCCGTAACGAATCACTTTCTTGTGTTGACATCATGACGTGGCTAGGTCGGTATGGAGAGGTGGTGGAGGTCCCAAAAAAGAACAGGGATGAATATGGCATCTGGTCAGGGGCCTGGACGTTTATGGTCAAGCTTAAGCTTTCAGGAAACACCGTTACCCATATACCATCTGCGACCTTCCTCGGAAGGGATCGTATCCAGATCTTCTACCAGGGTCAGCCGAAGCTCTGTCACAGATGTGGTGACCCCACACATTTTAGTGCCAATTGCACTGTGCAGAAGTGCACTCTGTGTGGGGAAATAGGCCATCTCGCTACATCTTGTGCGGAGATTAGGTGTCACCTGTGTGGTGACTTAGGTCACCCATTCAGTCGCTGCCCTCGTTCCTTTGTCAACGCGGTTGTTGCCCCAGTGGGGGTAAGCCATGAGGTGAACTCTACTGGGGGGATGGCTGGCGGGGATGAAGGGGTGCAGGGGCCAGGGAAGAAAAGTAAGCAGAAGACGCCTGCCCAACTGAGGCGTCTCAAGAAGCGTCAAAGGGATAGGGAGATTCGGGAGTCACAGGAGCATCAGCCAGCTGAGGTGGCTTCTGATCCTGTCCCTGCGACCAGTGTTACTGCTGAGGCCCTGGGGGATAGTGAACTGGATGAGGAGACTGGAAGGATCCACAAAGAGGAGGATACTGTCTCCTCGCTGTCCTCCCATGGTGAGAGCGCGGATGAGGACAGAGGGAGATGGGCAGAAACAAAGCGGGGTACTCGGAGGAATAAGAAAAAGGGAGATTTAAAATCTTCTCCCACCCGTCAGATGCCAAAGGAAGGTACAACTGACCCCCCTCTGATTGGTCTCTCCAACCGGTTCCGAGCCCTCCGCGACATTTCCTCTTCGGAGGAGGAGGCTGGGGGTGAGGTTCCGGATGTTGCGGTGGGGCCCACAGGGGACCCTGAGTCCTCTCTCCCTGGGGAACCTATGTCTTCAGGGGGGGGGACTGGCTCAGAGTCAGGGGACGAGGAAAATGTAAATAAAGGGAAAATGGACACATCCATCTCACTAAAAAGGGGTAAACCATCATCTGATGAGGAGGGTGGTGGGGTGGATGGGAAGGATGGTGGGAAAAAGAAAGCTGTCTAACTCAATCACCCTTGATGGCGGCACCCTCTCCGTTGACTCTGGCATCCATTAATGTTGCCAGCATAAAGTCAGATACGGCTCGATTTGCGGTCTATGATTTTTTTGCCCATATTAATGCTGATATTTTATTTTTGCAAGAGACCAGGCTAACAGATATGTCATCTATCTACAAGGCTAAAAGAGAGTGGAGGAATGGGCCCTCCTACTGGTCTCTTGGGGCCGAGCCGTATAGCGGAGTGGCGGTCCTTTTTACCGCAGCGGTAGAATGCCGACGGGTTATCGAGTTAGAAATGGGGAGGTGCCTGATCTTAGATGTCCTCATGAAGGGACAAGAACTTCGCCTTATTAACATCTACGGCCCACAGTCTAAGTGGGACCGGAAGTGTCTCTTTATGAGGATCAAGCCCTATCTTTTTACAAGTCGGCAGGTGGTCTTTGGAGGGGACTTTAATGCTGTCACGAGGCCCCAAGACAGGGGAGGTGCCAGAGACAAGCTGACTTATGATAGCGTCGCCCTAAATAGCATAGCGAGTGAGGCTCGCCTGGTGGAGGTCCACATCCGGCACACCCCAGGCCACGCGGGATTCACCTATCATAGGGGTAGTTGTAGGTCTAGGATAGACAGGTTTTATTTAAAGGAGGAGGCCGTCTCTTCAGCAGTGTCTGTTGTTGAGGTGGAGTTCTCCGATCACTGTTTAATTTTGTTTTCTCTGAATGTTACAGAGACCCCCCGGATGGGCAGAGGCTATTGGAAGCTGAATTCGTCTCTCTTGGAAGAAGCGGAGATAAGACAGTCCTTTGAGGATTTTCTTCAGAGCCAGTTACCATTGCTGGGCCTTTGTAGCTGTAAGTCAGAGTGGTGGGAGATCTTCAAAAAAAGGGTTGCGAGATTCTTCCGCCAGCTCTCAGGCCTCAGAAGCCTAAACAGGTACCGTTTGTACCAGGGCCTGAGGAAGAAACTTGAGCACCTTGTCTCGACTGGAGGTAGTCGTGATGATATCTCCAGAGTGAAATCCTTGCTGATGAGGTGTCAGTACGATAGGCACGCATCTTTGGTTTTTGAGAGGGATTACGGGAAGTACCGCTCGCCCGACCCTTACAGAAACTGCAAGATGTCAGTGAATAGTAAGGTAGTCTCAGGACTGATTGATAGTACGGGATCCTTGAAAAGGTCCAGATCAGGGATCTTGGAGGTCGTCAGATCCTTTTACTCGCACCTCTTGGGAAGGAAGGATCTAGATCGGGATAAGGTGTCAGCTTTCTTGGCTGAAACCATCCCTGAACTAGGGGTAGACCCCTCTCTTGACGTTTTGACAGAGATGATCCGGGAAGAGGAAGTCAGGATGGCTATTGATGGGCTTGCCCTCAAGAAGTCACCCGGTCCAGATGGCTTAACATCTGAGTTCTATAAGACCTTTAAGGACACTTTGGTTCCCCTGTTGACCGAGGTATTTAATGAGTGTCTATCCTCGGGCACTCTGCCAAAGTCAATGAGGAGGTCAGCGCTGATCATCCTGTCAAAGGGTAAAGACCTGTTCCACATTGAGAATTGGCGTCCCATAGCGCTTCTCAATGTGGACCGAAAGATTCTGGCAAAAGTGCTGTTTAACCGGCTGGTGGAGTTTGCACCCCGGCTCCTTTCGGGGGCTCAGCATTGCTCTGTTCCGGGCCGCAGTACATTTAGTGCTGTGCTCAGTGTCCGAGAGGCTGTGGAGCAGGGTAGGGCTGGCCACTGGAAGGGGTACTTGCTGTCCTTGGATCAGGCAAAAGCGTTTGATCGGGTTAACCATGAGTACCTCTGGTCTGTTCTTCTGAGATATGGCCTGCCGGGGGGGTTTGTTGATTGGCTTAAGACCTTGTACGCAGGGGCAGAGAGTTTCCCGCTTGTGAATGGTTGGATTGGCTGCTCTTTTGAGGTTGGGTCTGGTGTCCGTCAGGGTTGTCCTTTGAGCCCGTTGCTGTACGTGTTTGCAATTGATCCTTTCCTTAGGAGGATTGATTGTGGACCGTTGGCGGGGGTGAGAATGGACCTGGCGGTGCCGGATTTGGCTCTGAGGGCGGTAGCGTATGCTGATGATGTCACCGTGTTTGTCTCCTCACAAGAGGAAGGCCAATGGGTGATGTCAGAGGTGGACCGCTACTCGGAGGCATCCGGGTCCAAGATCAACCGGGATAAGTGCGAGAGTCTCTGGCTGGGAGGGGGAGATCCTAATTTTGATCTCCCGGACGCCCTTCCAGAGCCCCAGGAATCTGCAAAAGTTCTCGGCATCGAATTTGGCCAAGGGGATTACCCCAAACAAAACTGGGACAGCAGGCTTAAGATCGCCGCTCAGAAGGTGGATCAGTGGAAGGGTTGGTCTTTGACCCTCCGGGAAAGGGTTAACCTGATCAAAACATTCCTGCTCCCTTTACTGATATACCTGGGCAGTGTATGCATGTTGCCAGAACCTCTTTGGACCCGGGTCTACAGTGTGTTCTTCCAAATGTTATGGGGGAACAGACTGAACCTAGTGAAGAGGGAGGTTACTTACCGTACAAGGAGACTAGGGGGGTTGTGTATGGTCAACCCTGTGGTATTCCTAGTGAATACCTTTCTTAAGACCAATATAGCAAACCTCTGGTCAGAGAGGGCTCCTCCGTGGGTATCCTCCTGTAGGGGATGGTTTTGGCCTTTCTTCCAGGAATGGGAGACAGGAGGGCAAGTGAAGGATCTTCGCACACCACACGGGCATCTCCCGGCTTACGCTACCCCGGTTCTGAAGGTTATTCGTCGGTGGGGTCTGGGGATGGGGGAGATTAGGACTCTGTCGAGGAAATTCCTTGACAAGAGGGTCCTGTCTTCTCATTTCCAGAGGCCATTGGCGCTCAAGGACTGCCCAAGTCGGGATCTGGAGGTGGGTTTAGAGCTTTTGAATTCTATCAGGATCCCCTTGAAGTTTTGGGACTTGACTTGGCGCTGCTTCCATGGGAAACTGTGTGTGAGGGACAATCTGAAGTGCAGGAGCTCTGATGACCGGGGATGTCCCCGCGAAGAGTGTGGAGGCATGCTGGAAAGCATGGAGCATTTTCTGCTTCATTGTCCCTTTAACACAGAGGTTTACACCAGGGTGGGCGCTTCCATTGGTTGGCCTCGGCTGGCCAGTCTCTCCTATGCGGAATGGGCCTATGGGGCATTCAGAAACCTTGGAGGCTGGGACCGGTGCACTTTATTCCTAGTCAGCTCAGTGGTTAGGTACTACACGTGGAACGCACGGTGTTTAGTGTCGACGCAGCGTAAAATCCTCCCTGTGGATGTGGTGGTTAGGAACATTCTCGGTGACCTGGTGAAGGTGCGTTCTCTGGAGTACGAGAGGCTGGGTGCTGGCAGGGCCTCTCGTCTATGGAGGGGCTCTGCCTTTAAAGTGCCTTAGCCTGTTGTCTCCCCCTGGTGGTGGGCTGATGCTGGCACATTAGTCTTTTTGTTTTGAGCAGTTGGTTTATGGTAATATAGGGCTTGCAGGCGCTGAACTTGAGCTTTAGGGGTTTGTTGTTTGGCTTATAGTGTTATATGTATTTGTTATTGTATTTATTGTTGTAGTCTATTTGTATACTTATATATTGTTAGTCTGTGTATATTTTATGTAATGTATATATTGTATATATTGTGTGATGCCACCTGGGGATTGGGTTTAGTTTAGGTTGGGTGGTGGGTTAAAAAGGGGGGAGGGGGTTTGTATGGGACTTTTATAAATACAGAAAATCCTGGACTGGTTCATGGACGTCTGGTAACATGTACTGGGGGCATGGGATGCGGGACCAGCTCAGGGCCAAAAAAAAAAAAAAAAAAAATAGAAAAATAAAAAAAAAGTGGTGTTATTTTGTTTGTGTTGGTTTTTATTATTTTGTATATATTATTATTGTTGTTGTTGTTATTCTTTTGGTATATCACTGGTATTGGGTTTTTGGTATTGCAACTGGGCCAGGAAAATCACATTTAGTATTAGTGTATATTAGTGTATATAGTTTATTAGTATGGTATGGGTATTATGGGTATTATAGGAATATGTCTTTTGTAAATATTGTATATATTTGTTTGTGTGCAGGAATGAGTGTGGGGTGGACCGGTGTTGTATTTTATGCTATGGTGTTGGTTTTATGATCGTTATATTGATATGTTCTGTCGGATATGATATGTTTATGTTTTGTAATTTTTTTATTGTTATGTTTGAAATTTTAATAAAAGATCTACAGGATATAACTCAAGATCAGTACAGGATAAGTAATGTAATGTATGTACACAGTGATCTCACCAGCAGAATAGTGAGTACAGCTCTGGAGTATAATACAGGATATAACTCAGGATCAGTACAGGATAAGTAATGTAATGTATGTACACAGTGACCTCGCCAGCAGAATAGTGAGTACAGCTCTGGAGTATAATACAGGATATAACTCAGGATCAGTACAGGATAAGTAATGTAATGTATGTACACAGTGACCTCACCAGCAGAATAGTGAGTACAACTCTGGAGTATAATACAGGATGTTCTTTAGAAGTGTACACTTTTCATTTCTATATTTTAACCTATTTCTTTATTATTCTTAGTATTCCTTTCCCTTAATATTATAATCTGTTTTTGTAATTATTTTTAATGATGATTATTACTTGTGGACCTGTTTTATATATATATATATATATATATATATATATATATATATATATATATATATATTATAATTTTTGTTATTATTGTTAGACCTTTTACGTCTAATCTTGATTCGTATATATAAATAAATATTTATTTCATTGTATCCTCTATATTTATTTGTATGTGTTTGTTTCTCCTCTCACATTGCCCACTTCCTCGGCAGCCCACCCTCTTCCTTCCTGTAGTCGGAGCAGCCAATGCTATAGAGTAAAGGGGGCGGGGGGCAGCGCAGTCTCCGGGGGTCCCCACCCACAGGTCTCATACACCGGAGGTCCCCGGCTCCGCGGCCGCACTCTTCGCCCTCCTGCGCTATTTGCGCCCGGCTCGCGCTGGTGAAGTCGGGGCGGAGTCTCTTCCTCCTCTGTTTGGATTTTTTCTCCAATCCACGTGGCTCCCTGAGTTACTATATTAGAGTCACGGGAAGGCAGGAGGGGGAAGTCTGCTGGAGGCAGGGCAGAGGGGGAGTTCTGCTCCGGAGAATTTACTGTGGATTCTGCCAGGAGGAGGAGGAGGGGGCATCGCTGTGAACCGGGGTAAGTGGCTCCCCTGGATTCTTCTATTGTTTGCCTTACCAGGGTGTGATCTGTCTGGGTATCATCAGACGTGTGTGGGCATGAGGAGCCTGGCTGTCTGCAGGCATGCCTGGGTATAAGGGGCAGCCATACAGGGAGGGCAGGGGGTGAGCCAGCACTGGGGGTAATGCTGGGGAGAGTGGTTGTTGTAGTATGCCCAATGAGAGTAGTAGTAATGTGCAGCATAGCAGAGTCTGGAGGATGCATAGAGGAGATGGCTATGCTGGATGGAGCCTGGATGGGGTATAGCATTTTGTACAGCTTGGATATTGAGGGTAGTAGTTGGTGTAGTATGGATATTGAGGGTAGTAGTTGGTGTAGTATGGATATTGAGGGTAGTACATTTGGCATGTTGGGTATGGAGATACTCTAGATCAGTGGTCTCCAACCTGCAGACCTCCAGATGTTGCAAAACTACAACTCCCAGCATGCCCGGACAGCCGTTGGCTGTCCGGGCATGCTGGGAGTTGTAGTTTTGCAACATCTGGAGGTCCGCAAGGTTGGAGACCACTGCTCTAGATGTGTATAGAGAGGACAGTAGAACCTGTAGGTTGTGTAAATATATATATAGAGAGAGAGAGAGAGAGAGAGAGAGAGAGAGAGAGAGAGAGAGAGAGGATAGGAGACTGTAAAGCTGGATATAAAGGGGAAGCAGCCTGGATATAGGAGAATACGTTGTACAGCTTGGATACTGAGGGTAGTAGTTGGTGTAGTATGGATGTTGAGGATTGTACTATGTGCAATCTAGATATAGAGGGACAGTAGAATCTGTAGGTTGTATATAGGATAGGAGTTTGGGCAGCCTGGATATAAAGGGGAAGCAGCCTGGATATAGGAGAGTACGCTGTACAGCTTGGATACTGAGGGTAGTAGTTGGTGTAGTGTGGATGTTGAGGATAGAACGTTGTGCAATCTAGATATAGAGGAACAGTAGAACCTGTAGGTTGTATATAGCGGATAGGAGTTTGGGCAGCCTGGATATAAAGGGGAAGCAGCCTGGATATAGGAGAGTACGCTGTACAGCTTGGATACTGAGGGTAGTAGTTCGTGTAGTATGGATATTGAGGATAGTACTTTTGGCATGTTGGGTATAGAGAAGACATAAGAACCTGTAGGTTGTATATAGAGGATAGGAGACTGTAAAGCTGGATATAAAGGGGAAGCAGCCTGGATATAGGAGAAAACGTTGTACAGCTTGGATACTGAGGGTAGTAGTTGGTGTCGTATGGATGTTGAGGATAGAAGGTTGTGCTATCTAGATATAGAGGGACAGTAGAATCTGTAGGTTGTATATATAATAGGAGTTAGGGCAGCCTGGATATAAAGGGGAAGCAGCCTGGATATAAAGGGGAAGCAGTCTGGATATAAAGGGGAAGCAGCCTGGATATAAAGGGGAAGCAGTCTGGATACAGGAGAATACCTTGTACAGCTTGGATACTGAGGGTAGTAGTTGGTGTCGTATGGATGTTGTGGATAGAAGGTTGTGCAATCTAGATATAGAGGGACAGTAGAACCTGTAGGTTGTATATAGGATAGGAGTTTGGGCAGCCTGGATATAAAGGGGAAGCAGCCTGGATATAGGAGAGTATGTTGTACAGTTTGTATATTGAGGGTTATAGTTGGTGTAGTATGGATATTGAGGATAATAGTTTCTGCATGCCGGGTATAGAGAGGACAGTAGAACCTGTAGGTTGTATATAGAGGATATGAGATCGGGCAGCCTGGATATAGGTGAGTAGTCTGTGCAGCTTGGATTCTTCTGGACAGTAGTTGGAATAGTATGCATATTAAGGATAGCGCAAGATAGATATAGAACTTGTAACTTGTATATATAGACCAGTGTTTCCTAAGCAGGGTGCCTCCAGCTGTTGCAAAACTCCAACTCCCAGCATGCCTGGACAGTCGAAGACTGTCTGGGCATGCTGGGAGTTGAAGTTTTGCAACAGCTGGAGGCACCCTGGTTGGGAAACACTGCTTTAAAGTATAGGAGATTGGGTAGCCTGGATATTGGGGAGTATAGTGTGCAGCCTGGATTATAGGAGATAGTAGTTATTGTAGTGTGCATATTGAGGATAGTAGTTGGTGTTGTACCTATAATGAGGATAGTAGTTTGGCCAGTTAGATATATAGGGAAAGCAGCCAGGATATGATGAATATCTGGTGTACAGGGTAGTGATAGATGAAGTTTGGGCAGAAGGAAAGGAGTTGTAGTCAAGTACTGTGTATTGAGGATTGTAGTTTGTGCAGTACAGAGATTGGGGATAGTAGTTGATACAGTATGTACTGTATAATGAGGATAGTATTTTGTGCAATAGACATATTGAGGAGAGTAGTTGGTGTAGTATGTACTGCAAATTTAGGATAGTAGTCTGCACTGAGTACATATTGAGGATAGTAGTCTGTGCCATGCAGATATTGAGGATAGTAGTCTGCACTATGTAGATATTGAGGATAGTAGTCTGTGCTATGTAGATATTGAGGATAGTAGTCTGTGCCATGCAGATATTGAGGATAGTAGTCTGCACTATGTAGATATTGAGGATAGTAGTCTGTGCCATGCAGATATTGAGGATAGTAGTCTGTGCTATGAAGATATTGAGCATAGTAGTCTGTGCTATGAAGATATTGAGCATAGTAGTCTGTGCTATGTAGATATTGAGCATAGTAGTCTGTGCAGTGTAGATATTGAGGATAGTAGTCTGTGCAGTGTAGATATTGAGGATAGTAGTCTGTGCAGTGTAGATATTGAGGATAGTAGTTTGTGCAGTGTAGATATTGAGGATAGTAGTCTGTGCAGTGTAGATATTGAGGATAGTAGTTTGTGCAGTGTAGATATTGAGGATAGTAGTCTGTGCAGTGTAGATATTGAGGATAGTAGTCTGTGCAGTGTAGATATTGAGGATAGTAGTCTGTGCAGTGTAGATGTTGAGGATAGTAGTCTGTGCAGTGTAGATATTGAGGATAGTAGTTTGTGCAGTGTAGATATTGAGGATAGTAGTCTGTGCAGTGTAGATATTGAGGATAGTAGTCTGTGCAGTGTAGATATTGAGGATAGTAGTCTGTGCAGTGTAGATATTGAGGATAGTAGTCTGTGCAGTGTAGATATTGAGGATAGTAGTCTGTGCTGAGTACATATTGAGGATAGTAGTCTGTGCAGTGTAGATATTGAGGATAGTAGTCTGTGCTGAGTACATATTGAGGATAGTAGTCTGTGCAGTGTAGACATTGAGGATAGTAGTCTGTGCAGTGTAGATATTGAGGATAGTAGTCTGTGCAGTGTAGATGTTGAGGATAGTAGTCTGTGCAGTGTAGATATTGAGGATAGTAGTTTGTGCAGTGTAGATATTGAGGATAGTAGTCTGTGCAGTGTAGATATTGAGGATAGTAGTCTGTGCAGTGTAGATATTGAGGATAGTAGTCTGTGCAGTGTAGATATTGAGGATAGTAGTCTGTGCAGTGTAGATATTGAGGATAGTAGTCTGTGCTGAGTACATATTGAGGATAGTAGTCTGTGCAGTGTAGATATTGAGGATAGTAGTCTGTGCTGAGTACATATTGAGGATAGTAGTCTGTGCAGTGTAGACATTGAGGATAGTAGTCTGTGCAGTGTAGACATTGACAAGGAGCAGCTTGTATAGAGGAGAGCATCTGGTACTGCTTGGATGTACTGGATTTTATTTAGTTTATTATGCAGATTGTGTTCAGTCGTTTGTGCCATTTGGATACTTGTACATAAGATCTGGTAAATCCTGCAGCTTGTATATGTATAGTGAGGATAGTAGTTTGTGTAGTATGTATAGTGAGAATAGTAGTTTGTGTAGTGTGTATAATGAGGATAGTAGTTTGTGTAGTATGTATATTGAGGATAGTAGTTTGTGTAGTATGTATATTGGGGATAGTAGTTTGTGTAGTATGTATATTGGGGATAGTAGTTTGTGTAGTATGTATAGTGAGAATAGTAGTTTGTGTAGTATGTATATTGGGGATAGTAGTTTGTGTAGTATGTATATTGGGGATAGTAGTTTGTGTAGTATGTATATTGGGGATAGTAGTTTGTGTAGTATGTATATTGGGGATAGTAGTTTGTGTAGTATGTATATTGAGGATAGTAGTTTGTGTAGTATGTATATTGAGGATAGTAGTTTGTGTAGTATGTATATTGGGGATAGTAGTTTGTGTAGTATGTATAGTGAGAATAGTAGTTTGTGTAGTATGTATATTGGGGATAGTAGTTTGTGTAGTATGTATATTGGGGATAGTAGTTTGTGTAGTATGTATATTGGGGATAGTAGTTTGTGTAGTATGTATATTGGGGATAGTAGTTTGTGTAGTATGTATATTGAGGATAGTAGTTTGTGTAGTATGTATATTGAGGATAGTAGTTTGTGTAGTATGTATATTGAGGATAGTAGTTTGTGTAGTATGTATATTGAGGATAGTAGTTTGTGTAGTATGTATATATGCAGCCTTTCCAGCGGAGAGCATTTGGTAGAGCATTTGGTAGGCGTTGAATAGTATTTTGTGTATAATGCATATTGAAAATAGGATATATACAGTGGGGATCAAAAATGTGGGCACCCCAGGTAAAAATTAGTATTAATGTGCATAAAGAAGCCAAGAAAAGATGGAAAAATCTCCAAAAGGCATCAAATTACAGATTAGACATTCTTATAATATGTCAACAAAAGTTACATTTTATTTCCATCATTTACACTTTCAAAATAACAGAAAACAAAAAAATGGCGTCTGCAAAAGTTTGGGCACCCTGCAGAGTTAATATCTTGTACTGCCCCCTTTGGCAAGTATCACAGCTTGTAAACGCTTTTTGTAGCCAGCCAAGAGTGTTTCAATTCTTGTTTGAGGTATCTTTGCCCATTCTTCCTTACAAAAGTCTTCCAGTTCTTTGAGATTTCTGGGCTCTCTGTCACGCACTGCTCTTTTAAGGTCTATCCATAGATTTTCAATTATGTTGAGGTCAGGAGATTGTGAAGGCCATGGCAAAACTTTCAGTTTACGACTCTTGATATAATCCCCCGTGGATTTCGAGGTGTGTTTAACTTCCTCTCATTAACTTCAGCTTTTTCACTGATGGCATCAAGTTAGTATTCAAAATTTGCTGAAATTTTATTGAATCCATTTTTCCTTCTACTCGTGAGATGTTCCCTGTGCCACTTGCTGCAATACAACCCCAAACGTGATTGATCCACCCCCCATGCTTAACAGTTGGACAGAGGTTCTCTTCATTAAATTCTGTTCCCCTTCTTCTCCAAACGTACCTTTGCTCATTCCGGCCAAAAAGTTCAATTTTAACCTCATCGGTCCACAGAACTTGTTTCCAAAATGCATCAGGCTTGTCTATGTGTTCATTTGCAAAGTTCAAACGCTGATTTTTGTGGTGAGGACATAGAAGAGGTTTTCTTCTGATGACTCTTCCATGAAGACCATATTTGTACAAGTATCTCTTTATAGTGGAATAGTGTACCACAACTCCAGTGTCTGCCACATCTTTCTGGAGGGATTGTGCAGTCAAACGTGGGATTTTAATAGTTTTTCTCACAATCCTTCAAGTTGTTCTGTCTGATGTTTTTCTTGGTCTTTCAGATCTTGCTTTAACTTCCTCTGTTCCTTATGACTGCCATTTCTTAATTACATTCCGAACAGAGGATATTGACATCTGAAAAGTTTTGCTATCTTCTTATAGCCTTCTCCAGCTTTGTGAGCGTCAACTATTTTCAGTTTCAGATTTCTAGACATCTGCTTAGAAGAACCCATGGTGCTGATTGTTGGGGCAAGGTCAGATGAGTCTGGGCATTTAAAACCTTTGAGATCGACATCACCTGGTCTTCCCAGATGATGATTGAGAACAATCCATGACACTGGCAGGTCTCAGCTTTGCAAAAGGGGGCAGTGCATGCTATAAAATCTGCAGGGTGCCCAAATTTTTGCAGACGCCATTTTTTTGTTATTTTGAAAGTGTAAATGATGGAAATAAAATCTAACTTTTGTTGACATATTATAAGAATGTCTAATCTGTAATTTGATGCCTTTTGGAGATTTTTTCCAGCTTTCCTTGGCTTCTTTATGCACATTAATACAAATGTTTACCGGCGGTGCCCAAACTTTTGATCCCCACTGTACATACATATGTGGCTGTGCCATCTGGATATATACATAGATATGTGACATCTGGATATATAGGATACAGCTTGTATATGGAGGGATGGCAGCCTGGCTGGAGCAGAGTATTCAGTGTCACTTGTCCCTGCAGCCTGGCTAAAGAAGGATGAGAGTTTTGGGCATTCTGCCAGGATACACACCCATGGGGCACTCTTCATGTATTGAATTGCTCAGTATTTGGTGCAACCTGGACATATAAGAGTTAATACCATCTGAATGAACAGTCTGGGTGCGATTCCTTTAAGTGCATTCAGGCTCCATAGACGTTGCCTGGTACCAGCCGCACTTTCTAGGAATTTACAGCTTGGAACAGTTTGTTATTTTCAGCTACTAAATCAGTGTTTCCCAAACAGGGTGCCTCCAGCTGTTGCAAAACTACAACTCCCAGCATGCCCGGACAGCCGAAGGCTGTCCGGGCATGCTGGGAGTTGTAGTTTTGCAACAGCTGGAGGCACCCTGGTTGGGAAACACTGTACTAAGGGTGCGTTCACACGGCCGTCTGTTCCGTTTTTTTTTTTCGATTCCGTTTTTGCAGGCTGCAAAAGGATTAAAAACGGTTTAAAAAAATCCCATTCATGTCAATAGGATTAGTTTTTTACAATCCATTTACATCGGTTTATACCCGTCTGCACTCATTTCCATTTTTTTATGGCAGAAAAAAGGTAAATGTAGTATTTTTTCTTCCGTCTAAAAAAACGGAAGAAAAAAACGGATACAGTAAATTTTACATTAAAGTCTATCGAAAACGGATGAGCCTTTAATGTCATCAGTTTTTTTGATCCGTTTTTACTTTGAGCATGCTCAGAACAAAAAAAAAAAATATATATATTTGGTTTATTAAAGGGTACCTTTCATCAAAAAAAAACTTTTGATATATTATAGATTAATGTATGCAGAATAACTTTCCAATAGCATTTTATTTAAAAATATGCTTCTTTCTTTTTAATTTTCCACTTTGAAAAAATGACCACTAGGGGTCTCCCTACCAGTCCTTTTTTTTTATAGATTTCAGACTCATGCTGGAGTCCTAAATCTCAGACTGCAGCCGGGACATAGACAAGCACAGCACTGCTCCCTGTCAGGGAGTTTGTCTGTGTCCCGGCTGCAGTCTGAGATTTAGGACTCCAGCATGAGTCTGAAATCTATAAAAAAAAAAGGACTGGTAGGGAGACCCCTAGTGGTCATTTTTTCAAAGTGGAAAATTAAAAAGAAAGAAGCATATTTTTTAATAACATGCTATTGGAAAGTTATTCTGCATACATTAATCTATAATATATCAAAAGATTTTTTGATGAAAGGTACCCTTTAACTGAACAATAACGGATCCAAATGGATACAAACGGATAACATTCGTTTGCATCCGTTATTGTCCGTTTTTTTTAAAAGTCTGTTTTTATTTTTGACGGGAAAAGAACGGGACTGGTCTAGACGGCCATGTGAACGCAGCCTTAAAGGGGTATTCCAGGAAAAAAACTATTTTTTTTTTATATATATCACCTGAAAGTTAAACAGATTTGTAAATTACTTCTATTAAAAAATCTTAATCCTTCCAATAATTATCAGCTGCTGAAGTTGAGTTGTTCTTTTCTGTCTGACAACAGTGCTCTCTGCTGACATCTCTGCTTGTCTCGGGAACTGCACAGTAGTAGAAGAGGTTTGCTATGGGGATTTGCTTCTACTCTGAACAGTTCCCGAGACAGGTGTCATCAGAGAGCACTCAGACAGAAAAGAACAACTCAACTTCAGCAGCTCATAAGTACTGAAAGGATTAAGATTTTTTTTATAGAAGTAATTTACAAATCTGTTTAACTTTCTGGAGCCAGTTGAGATATATATATATATATATATATATATATATATATATATATATATATGTATATATATACATTTCTGGATAACCCCTTTAAGGATTCGTTCTCTCTTCCATAGATATGTACTACATTATAATACATGGTATCTGATCTCACTCCTGGCAGCTGCCTGTTACCTTGTGCACTGGCAGGAGGCACAGCAGTCAGGGGGGGATTTGGGCTGGCATGGTTCTAGGTTAGAGGACATTACGTGTCTGCCCAGTAGATAGTAACAGTGTTGATACAACCGCCATGTATTGTGTTGTACTATGTGACAGTGTTTGGCGGAGTTCCTCACTGTACGGTGATCTCACTGTCCTGTTATTTCTGGACCTCAGTCGTCTTTGTTCTATTAGGTTTGTTGTGTTCCCTTAATACTAAAGTTTGCAGGTCAGGTATAACCCACCCGCGGGCAGCATTGGCCAGAGGTCCATCCAGTGGGTGGACGATGCCCGGTGGGTTAGGCAGCTTCTTTACATGCAGTTATGCGGCTGGGGAATTGCGCGGGGGTTCAGATTTAGAGAACATGTAACGGGATATATATATTCCTCATTCCAACGAAGGATTTCTTTTGGCTGAACACGCGGCAGAATGAGACAGCGTTGGCTCCGAAGGGAAAAGGATCAGTTTCCAAACTTATGGGAACTATTAACCGTGAAGCGGTGTGTATGCGTGTGAGTACACGTACGACAGCTGGGAGGAATGAGCGCGGTCTGGACTATACGCTTTACCCTGCTTCACCCCAGGGATCCTTTATACACGTGAAAAAATATTTGGAAAAATCAGCACCAATTGACTTTATAGCAATATAGTCAATGATATTTAATATATATATATATATATATATATATATATATATATATATGCAAATCAAAAAAATGTGGCAGTATCTTGTAATACCTTTTTTATTGGACTAACAGAAGTTTGTAGAGACAAGCTTTCGGGATTCCTCCCTTTATCAAGTCCAAAGCCTTTAGTCTAAATTCCTATAGCTGGACAATTTATGGCCTATCTTAGTGTGAATTCTCCACATCTATTGTCTTAACCCCTGCATATTTCAAGTCCAAAGCAAATCTAAGCTCACAAGTAGAAGACACAGGTTAGATCTCAGAAATATGCAGGGGTTAAGACAATAGATGTGGAGAATTCACACTAAGATAGGCCATAAATTGTCCAGCTATAGGAATTTAGACTAAAGGCTTTGGACTTGATAAAGGGAGGAATCCCGAAAGTTTGTCTCTACAAACTTCTGTTAGTCCAATAAAAAAGGTATTACAAGATACTGCAACATTTTTTGACTTGCATCTGCATCACTGGACTAATACGGCTACTCAAATTTACTATATATATATATATATATATATATATATATATATATATATATATACTGTTTCCATCAAAACATGCAACTTTCCTCCAATTGCTTCAATGTAGAAAATATAGAAATATAAAAAATAATAATTATTATAATAATTAATAAACATTTTTTGAAAAAAGCCAGTATAAGTATACCAAAAAGTATTTTTGTTGCAAATACTTCCAGAAGATTTTCTAATTTATTTATTTAATTAATAATTTATTTATTTAGTTGTGTAATTTATTTATTTTATTTATTTAGTTATGTCATTTATTACATTTTCTTTATTTTTTTCAACTGTTCTCCTCCACATTCATTTTTTATTTAGTTATGTCATTTATCACATTTTCTTTATTTTTTTCAACTGTTCTCCTCCACAAACCCCTTTTTGTTTTGGATTTTTTCCCCCTACAATCGCATTTTACAGATCCTAATATCCTAAGTTCTAGACAGAAAATCCATTTCTTCGGAACCAAAGTCTACGACATTGTTTCCCATCCAGGGTGCCTCCAGCTGTTGCAAAGCTACAACTCCCAGCATGCCCGGTCTCTGTCCAGAGCAGCATAGGTTTGCTATGGGGATTATCTCCTGCTCTGGACAGTTCCTGATACGGGCATCAGGTGTCAGCAGAGAGCACTGTGGACAAGACAAAAATAAATTTCAAAAAGTATAGAATCTCTCTGTAGCATACAGCTGCTAATAAGTACTGGAAGGGTAAAGATTTTTTAATAGAAGTCATTTACAAATCTGTTTAACTTTCTGGCACCTGTTCATTTAAAAAATAAAAAAAGTTTTCCACCGGAGTACCCCTGGAACCCCACAATATGATATTGTGACCCCCCAAAAAAGTTTCATTTTCATTGTTGTAAGACTCCACAATGGGGTTTATTTACTAACGTGATTCCGACTCTTTTTTTGTCTGGTTTTGCGCCCAAATTGTGTCGCACATTTTGCGACCAAAAAAACCCAAAACCCTCCATTTTACGAGAAAAACCCGAAAAGGGGGCCTGGCCATGGGATGAAGTGGGCATGGTCCCGGCAATTTTGAAAAATCCCAACATATTTACTAAGGTTTCCACAGAAAATATGGTGGATTTGAGCTTGGGGAAACCCGACAGATCAGAACAGGTGTTAAAAAAAAGCATAACGTAGGGAAAAGTGCAAAATGTAGGGAAACCTTAGTAAGTACTGTGGGAAAATACCTGTCGGAAATCAAAACCCACAAAGAAACCTACACAATACTCTTAGTAAATAAGCCCCAATGTGCCACGGTCTTGGGACCCCTCTACCCAAGTGTGAGCTGTGGCCATGAAGATCCTTGAATCTTCTTCCTATTAGACTATACATGGTACATTCTGCTTCTCGGTGTAGTCGGTGACCTCTGGGATAAACTCCTTGTAGTTACAAGCTTATCACTGACGGGCAGTCTTCATAGGGCATAGTCTCTCTGTTTATCTGCCTTCCCCTCTGGGACCCCTCTGCCCAAGTGTGAGCTGTGACCATGAAGATCCTCGAATCTTCTTCCTATTAGACTATACATGGTACATTCTGCTTCTCGGTGTAGTCGGTGACCTCTGGGATAAACTCCTTGTAGTTACAAGCTTATCACTGACGGGCAGTCTTCATAGGGCATAGTCTCTCTGTTTATCTGCCTTCCCCTCTGGGACCCCTCTGCCCAAGTGTGAGCTGTGACCATGAAGATCCTTGAATCTTCTTCCTATTAGACTATACATGGTACATTCTGCTTCTCGGTGTAGTCGGTGACCTCTGGGATAAACTCCTTGTAGTTACAAGCTTATCACTGACGGGCAGTCTTCATAGGGCACAATCTCTCTGTTTATCTGCCTTCCCCTCTGGGACCCCTCTGCCCAAGTGTGAGCTGTGACCATGAAGATCCTTGAATCTTCTTCCTATTATACTATACATGGTACATTCTGCTTCTCGGTGTAGTCGGTGACCTCTGGGATAAACTCCTTGTATTAACAAGCTTATCACTGACGGGCAGTCTTCATAGGGCACAATCTCTCTGTTTATCTGCCTTCCCCTCTGGGACCCCTCTGCCCAAGTGTGAGCTGTGACCATGAAGATCCTTGAATCTTCTTCCTATTAGACTATACATGGTACATTCTGCTTCTCGGTGTAGTCGGTGACCTCTGGGATAAACTCCTTGTAGTAACAAGCTTATCACTGACGGGCAGTCTTCATAGGGCATAATCTCTCTGTTTATCTGCCTTCCCCTCCAAACAACATTCACCAAAGGTTTGCATATGATCCTATTACAGCACATCTGCCGCCTCCATTGCCTGCAAGTCAGTGTTTCCCAACCAGAGGGTCTCCAGCTGTTGCAGAACTACAACTCCCAGCATGCCCGGACAGCCTTTGGCTGTCCGGGCATGCTGGGAGTTTGTAGTTCTGCAACAGCTGGAGGCACACCGGGATTTGGGAAACACTGCTGTAACCTCTTTGCAAGGAAGAAGTTAATAGGAGTTTCTTACAGGGGTCGGGAGCGATGACATCATCCCTGGAGCTGGAATAAGTTTACCAGGAATTTTAACTTTTTGAGCCCCCACCCCCCTTATTGAGGTCCACAGCACAGGATGTAGGGTGTAGTTCACACTTCCTGGGGTGGAGGTTCTAGCAGACTGTCAGTATAACACCTCAGGGGGGGGGGGGGGGGCTGACACAATGGAATTTGGGTGGAGGGCTGGTCTGGTGGTCTCTGTTAACTCTGAACTTGCCAGTGAAATCTAAAAGTAGGATGGAAATCTCCTAGACCAGTTGTTTTCCAAACCAGGGTTCCTCCAGCTGTTGCAAAACTACAATTCCCGGCATGCCCGGACAGCCTTTTTTTTTTTTCTATTTCTATTTTTTATTTTTTTAATCTATTTTTTATTTTTATTTTTTAAACGTATACAGTTTTACAGTTTGCTGAATAACAGAGATCCTGGCTATTCAACCCCCCATTCATTGATCAAACATTGACAGCCAATCCCAGGCCTTTAGGTGCTTTTCCCATCATGTGACATCATTCCCGTCACCGCCATGTATACACTATGTAGATACTGCACCGACTCCAATGGGGTTGCGTTGCAGTCCAGTATAGGAAAGGTGTTTTGCAGAGAAAATGCTGAGGGGTGTGGGGCCCCTTTGTTTTCGGGACAGCTGAAATCCTTCAGGTCTGTTTCCCATCAGGCAGCAAGTCACAGCATATCCTAACAAAGGTGGGAAAACGTCTTTTGAAGTTCTGCTGTAATGAGCCTTGTGTTTATGACGTCCATCGTAAACCATTTAAAGGGGTACTCCACTGGAAAAAAAAATTTTTAAGTCAACTGGTGCCAGAAAGTTAAACAGATTTGTAAATTACTTCTATTAAAAAATCTTAATCCTTTCAGTACTTATCAGCTGCTGTTATGACCCACAGGAAGTTCCTTTCTTTTTAAATGTCCTTTCTGTCTGACCACAGTGCTCTCTGCTGACATATCTGTCCATTTTAGGAACTGTCCATAACAGGAGAGGTATACTATGAAGATTTGCTCCAACTCTGGACAGTTCCTGACACGAACAGAGGTGTCAGCAGAGAGCACTGTGGTCAAACAGAAAGGAAATTCAAAAAGAAAAGAACTTCCTGTGGATCATAACGACAGCTGATAAGTACTGGAAGGATTAATATTTTTTAATAGAAGTCATTTACAAATCTGTTTAACTTTCTGGTACCAGTTGATGTTTTCCAGTGGAGTACCCCTTTAATGCTCTCAACGCTTATTTTATAGTGAAACCATGAAGCAACTTTGCAGCAGGTTTTACTTACAAAATCCCCTACTGTTTTGTGTCTACAGTTCTTACACATACTATTGTGTCTCCATGGTAACAGACAACAAACAAACCCTGTGTAGTCTGATACCGCAGTCATACTCTCTTTACCGTCCTCTGCTTTTCGCTGACCTACTGAATGTCTCCTGAATGGCATCTCAGACTAGTTATAACCCAGACCTGACGAAGGGTCCATTATGGACCGGAAACGCGTTGTTTCATGCTAATAAATCCGTTATTTGAACAATATTTCTGTGTCCGCATCTACCTACTTTATTTGATCAGCGCCTAGGAGCTTAAATTTAGTTTAATCTTGAGCAGACCAGTTATAAGGCATAGCTGACATTTGGGAAAGCTGGGTGACCTCCTATATAACTCCTCTTACCCAGCACTCCTGGAACCCTGAGTAGTATATCCCACTAAGTATGATTCATATCTGTTGTCTTGGAAAGCTGGGTGACAGAATCCAGAAACAGATGGTTATGAAGCATAGCCGAAGTTGTATGGCTTCTACTACCCAGCTCTCCTAGATTCCTGAATAGCCTATCAGACTAGCTTGATTTTGTAGAACATTGTTTCCAAAGCTGGGTTCCTCCAGCTGTTGCAAAACTACAACCCTGAATGGTATATCCCACTAGTTATGATTCATATATGTTGTCTTGGAAAGCTGGGTGACAGAATCCAGAAACAGATGGTTATGAAGCATAGCCAAAGTTTGGAAAGCTGGATGAAAACTTGTATGGCTTCTACTACCCAGCTCTCCTAGATTCCTGAATAGCCTATCAGACTAGCTTGATTTTGTAGAACAGTGTTTCCAAAGCTGGGTGCCTCCATCTGTTGCAAAACTACAACCCCCAGCATGCCCGGACAGCCAACGGCTGTCCGGGCATGCTGGGAGTTGTAGTTTTGCAACAGCTGGAGTCACCCTGGTTGGGAAACACTGCTTTAGAAGCACAAAAACAAAATTATACATAGTTGCAGAATAAAATATTGGTCACGAAGATCAGCTTATTGGTGATGTAGTATATTTCCTTTTACTTCTCGTAGTCCAAGGTCAGTAAGACATTATGGTTCATGTGGTTTTATGCCGTCTGTAAAAAGATGAAAAAAGTAACAGAGGAAGTGAATCTACCAGGTGTTATATACAGAGCACGACCAGATGTACTAGAGGGCCACAAATGCTTGGTGAACTGCAGGGGGTGTATACACATATATACGTGACTAAGAAACATCAAACCAAACTGAGCTCCTAATGACAGAGCCAAGATAACTATCAGTTACACAAGAAGTGACATGTGGTGGTAACCAGAGGTCTGCAGTAAATATACCCATGCCATATATATATATACAAGAATATGACCTCTATAATACTGCCCCATATATACAAGAATATAACTACTATAATACTGCTCCTATATACAAGAATATAACTACTATAATACTGCCTCCTATATACAAGAATATAACTACTATAATACTGCTCCTATATACAAGAATATATAACTACTAAGAATATAACTACTATAATACTGCTCCTATATACAAGAATATAACTACTATAATACTGCTCCTATATACAAGAATATAACTACTATAATACTGCTCCTATATACAAGAATATAACTACTATAATACTGCTCCTATATACAAGAATATAACTACTATAATACTGCTCCTATATACAAGAATATAACTACTATAATACTGCCTCCTATATACAAGAATATAACTACTATAATACTGCTCCTATATACAAGAATATAACTACTATAAAACTGCTCCTATATACAAGAATATAACTACTATAATACTGCCTCCTATGTACAAGAATATAACTACTATAATACTGCTCCTATATACAAGAATATAACTACTATAATAATACAGGAATATAACGACTATAATACTGCCTCCTATATACAAGAATATAACTACTATAATACTGCTCCTATATACAAGAATATAACTACTATAATACTGCTCCTTTATACAAGAATATAACTACTATAAAACTGCTCCTATATACAAGAATATAACTCCAATAATACTGCTCCTATATACAAGAATATAACTACTATAATACTGCCTCCTATATACAAGAATATAACTACTATAATACTGCTCATGTATACAAGAATATAACTACTATAATACTGCTCCTATATACAAGAATATAACTACTATAATACTGCTCCTATACACATGAATATAACTACTATAATACTGCTCCTATATACAACAATATAACTACTATAATACTGTCTCCTATATACAAGAATATAACTACTATAATACTGCTCCTATATACAAGAATATAACTACTATAATACTGCTCCTATATACAAGAATATAACTACTATAATACTGCCTCCTATATACAAGAATATAACTACTATAATACTGCTCCTATATACAAGAATATAACTACTATAAAACTGCTCCTATATACAAGAATATAACTACTATAATACTGCTCCCTATATACAAGAATATAACTACTATAATACTGCTCCTATATACAAGAATATAACTACTATAATACTGCTCCTATATACAAGAATATAACTACTATAATACTGCTCCTATACACATGAATATAACTACTATAATACTGCTCCTATATACAAGAATATAACTACTATAATACTGTCTCCTATATACAAGAATATAACTACTATAATACTGCCTCCTATATACAAGAATATAACTACTATAATACTGCTCCTATATACAAGAATATAACTACTATAATAATACTCCTATATACAGGAATATAACTACTATAATACTGCTCCTATATACAAGCATATAACTACTATAATACTGCTCCTATATACAAGAATATAACTACTATAAAACTGCTCCTATATACAAGAATATAACTCCTATAATACTGCTCCTATATACAAGAATATATCTACTATAATTCTGCTCCTATATACAAGAATAAAACTACTATAATACTGCTCCCTATATACAAGAATATAACTACTATAATACTGCTCATATATACAAGAATATAACTACTATAATACTGCTCCTATATACAAGAATATAACTACTATAATACTGCTCCTATATACAAGAATATAACTACTATAATACTGCTCCCTATATACAAGAATATAACTACTATAATACTGCTCCTATATACAAGAATATAGCTACTATAATACTGCTCCTATATACAAGAATATAACTACTATAATACTGCTCCTATATAAAAGAATATAACTACTATAATACTGCTCCTATATGCATGAATATGACTACTATAATACTGCTCCTATATACAAGAATATAACTACTATAATACTGCTCCTATATACAAGAATATAACTACTATAATACTGCTCCTATATACAAGAATATAACTACTATAATACTGCCCCTATATACAAGAATACAACTACTATAATACTGCTCTTATATACAAGAATATAACTACTATAATACTGCCTCTTATATGCATGAATATAACTACTATAATACTGCTCTTATATACAAGAATATAACTACTATAATACTGCTCCTATACATAAGAATATAACTACTATAATACTGCCTCCTATATACAAAAATATAACTACTATAATACTGCCCCTATATACAAGAATATAACTACTATAATACTGCTCCTATATACAAGAATATAACTACTATAATACTGCTCCTATATACGAGAATATAACTACTATAATACTGCTCCTATATATAAGAATATAACTACTATAATACTCCTCCTATATACAATAATATAACTACTATAATACTGCCTCCTATATACAAGAATATAACTACTATAATTCTGCTCTTATATACAAGAATATAACTACTATAATACTGCCTCTTATATGCATGAATATAACTACTATACTACTGCTCTTATATACAAGAATATAACTACTATAATACTGCTCCTATATATAAGAATATAACTACTATAATACTGCCTCCTATATACAAAAATATAACTACTATAATACTGCCCCTATATACAAGAATATAACTACTATAATACTGCTCCTATATACAAGACTATAACTACTATAATACTGCTCCTATATACAAGAATATAACTACTATAATACTGATCCTATATACAAGAATATAACTACTATAACACTGCTCTTATATACAAGAATATAACTACTATAACACTGCTCTTATATACAAGAATATAACTACTATAATACTGCTCCTATATACAAGAATATAACTACTATAACACTGCTCTTATATACAAGAATATAACTACTATAACACTGCTCTTATATACAAGAATATAACTACTATAATACTGCTCCTATATACAAGAATATAACTACTATAACACTGCCTCTTTATCTTGTTACATGTGCTCAGTGTTAGTATAAGCCTTGTAGGGAGATATCAGGAGGCCTCCTGTGACCCGTCCTCCTCTCTGGATGTCACGGTCTCCGCTCACTAACTGTATTGATTTGGAGGCTTCTGATTTTCCAGGAATTTCCAGCCATAAAAGCTCAGATGGTCTCAGGAAAGGGAACATACCGGACACCTGGGAGCAGTGGACGCACATTCATGTCACCGTCCTATATGTCTGTGGGGTGAGTGGTGGTATATACACAGATGAAGTAATGGGGAGTTTAAAATAGATCAGATTGGTGAGAGGCCTGAGCAGGGACCCCCACCCTCCATCTACAGTACATGACAGCTTGTCTAGTCCAGGTGGTGTCGCTCAATGCAAAAAAGCCGGTGCTATGTGTTGGCTGAACTATGACCAGTCTGATATGGTGTGTAAGCGTTTCATTATCCTGTACCCCAAGTGTTATCATCCTGTACCCCAAGTGTTATCATCCTGTACCCCAAGTGTTATCATCCTGTACCCCAAGTGTCATTATCCTGTACCCCAAGTGTTATCATCCTGTACCCCAAGTGTTATCATCCTGTACCCCAAGTGTCATTATCCTGTACCCTAAGTGTTATCATCCTGTACCCCAAGTGTCATTATCCTGTACCCCAAGTGTTATTATCCTGTACCCCAAGTGTTATCATCCTGTACCCCAAGTGTTATTATCCTGTACCCCAAGTGTTATCATCCTGTACCCCAAGTGTTATTATCCTGTACCCCAAGTGTTAATATCCTGTACCCCAAGTGTTATCATCCTGTACCCCAAGTGTTATCATCCTTTACCCCAAATGTTATTATCCTGTACCCCAAATGTCATCATCCTGTACCCCAAGTGTCATCATCCTGTACCCCAAATGTTATCATCCTGTACCCCAAGTGTTATCATCCTGTACCCCAAGTGTAATCATCCTGTACCCCAAGTGTTATTATCCTGTACCCCAAGTGTTATTATCCTGTACCCCAAGTGCTATCATCCTGTACCCCAAGTGTCATCATCCTGTACCCCAAGTGTCATTATCCTGTACCCCAAGTGTCATCATCCTGTACCCCAAGTGTTATCATCCTGTACCCCAAGTGTCATCATCCTGTACCCCAAGTGTTATCATCCTGTACCCCAAGTGTCATTATCCTGTACCCCAAGTGTTATTATCCTGTACCCCAAGTTTCATTATCCTGTACCCCAAGTGTTATCATCCTGTACCCCAAGTGTCATCCTGTACCCAAATTGTTATCATCCTGTACCCCAAGTGTTATTATCCTGTACCCCAAGTGTCATTATCCTGTACCCCAAGTGTCATTATCCTGTACCCCATGTTATCATCCTGTACCCCAAGTGTCATCATCATGTACCCCAAGTTTTATTATCCTGTACCCCAAGTGTTATTATCCTGTACCCCAAGTGTTATCATCCTGTACCCCAAGTGTTATTATCATGTATCCCAAGTGTTATCATCCTGTACCCCAAGTGTCATCATCCTGTACCCCAAGTGTTATCATCCTGTACCCAAGTGTTATCATCCTGTACCCCAACTGTTATTATCCTGTACCCCAAGTGTTATCATCCTGTACCCCAAGTGTTATCATCCTGTACCCCAAGTGTTATTATCCTGTACCCCAAGTGTTATCATCCTGTACCCCAAGTGTTATTATCCTATACCCCAAGTGTTATCATCCTGTACCCCAAGTGTTATTATCCTGTACCCCAAGTGTTATCATCCTGTACCCCAAGTGGTATTATCCTGTACCCCAAGTGTTATCATCCTGTACCCCAAGTGTCATTATCCTGTACCCCAAGTGTTATTATCCTATACCCCAAGTGTTATCATCCTGTACCCCAAGTGTTATTATCATGTATCCCAAGTGTTATCATCCTGTACCCCAAGTGTCATCATCCTGTACCCCAAGTGTTATCATCCTGTACCCCAAGTGTCATCATCCTGTACCCCAAGTGTCATCATCCTGTACCCCAAGTGTTATCATCCTGTACCCCAAGTGTTATCATCCTGTACCCCAAGTGTTATTATCCTGTTTATACTTGATACTAATGCTGCATATAACATTTCCCTATAGAATCCTGTATTAGGAGCCATGTACCTTTCTATAATGCTACCACTACCTAGCTCTCCTAGAATCCTGAATGACATCTAGGACTAGTCAGAAGGCATTGCTTAAGTCTGAAAATTTGGGGAGAGCATCAGGGGAGTTTTATCAAAACCTGTCCAGAGGAAAAGCTGCCCAGTTGCCCATAGCAACCAATCAGATCGCTTCTTTCATTTTTAACAAGGCCTCTGAAAAATCAAAGAAGCGATCTGATTGGTTACTATGGGCAACTGGTTTACTTTTCCTCTGGACAGATTCTGATAAATCTCCCATTCTGTCAGGCCCGGACTGGCCTACCGGGATACCGGGAATTATCCTGGTGGGCCGCTGGGCCTGGGGCCGCTTTGGGGCCGGATTAATGTAGGGGCTCCAGGCCCCTACATGAAAATAGGTCCAGCGGGCTGCACAGGCAGCCCACATAGGCGCCTGGCACCGACGATAATTATTTTAGCATAAAAAGAGGGCCGGCCCTGCACTGTCCCAGGCCGGCCATGCTTCTTACTTACAGCCCTGGGTGGTCGGCTGCCTGGGAACTCCGGCGGGGCGCGTTGCTGCGCTTAGATGTGAGGTCACGTCACCGTGGGGGTGACGTGACCTCACGTCTAAGCGCAGCAGCTCAACGTCGGAGTTCACTGCGCCTGCCACCCTGGCTGCTCTCTCTCTCGTACAGAGCCCCGCTTGTCCTCAGGTACAGAGCCCCACATGTCCTCAGGTACAGAGCATCGCATGTCCTCAGGTACAGAGCCCTGCTTGTCCTCAGTGTACAGAGCCTTGCTTGTCCTCAGTGTATGGAGCCCCGCTTGTCCTCAGTGTATGGAGCCCTGCTTGTCCTCAGTGTACAGAGCCCTGCTTGTCCTCAGTGCACAGAGCCCTGCTTGTCCTCAGTGTACAGAGCCCTGCTTGTCCTCAGTGTACAGAGCCCCCCTTGTCTTCAGTGTACAGAGCCCCACTTGTCCTCAGTGTACAGATCCCCGCTTGTCCTCAGTGTACAGAGCCCCGCTTGTCTTCAGTGTACAGAGCCCTGCTTGTCCTCAGTGTACAGAGCCCTGCTTGTCCTCAGTGTACAGAGCCCTGCTTGCCCTCAGTGTACAGAGCCCTGCTTGTCCTCAGTGTACAGAGCCCTGCTTGTCTTCAGTGTACAGAGCCCTGCTTGTCTTCAGTGTACAGAGCCCTGCTTGTCCTCAGTGTACAGAGCCCTGCTTGTCCTCAGTGTACAGAGAAAATGACGACGTGCTGGTATAATGACACTGAACACTATGGGGCTGGTATGTAATTTTTTCCAGGGCTGGTTTTCACACCCAGTCCGGCCCGGCATCCTGTATAGAAATGCAGTTGTCCATTTCTTCTAGTGTCCTGAATGGCATCTCTGACTAGCTTTAAGGCGTAGCTGACATTTGGGAAAGTTGGGTGACAATTAATGTAACTTAAAGCGTACCTATCAGATCCAACAAAAAAAACATTTTTAATCTATCACTCAGTACCTAATCCTGACCATGTACATCTAATTTTTATGTGTCTATCACCTTTATTTAATTTTTTTATTACACTTTTAATTTAGCTCACTAGTCTAATTTGCTCTCAAATGGAGGGGGCGTGGCCTCACTGTGCAAGTCTCCGCCCCCTCCCTCAGTATGCTGTCTGCTCGCATCTCCCCTAGCATTAGCAAAACTACAACTCCCAGCTTGTCCTCACTGACAGTAGCGGGACACAAGCGGACAGTGGGAGGATTTTTCCTCCATGTATGAGCCCTGCGCTCACAGCTGTCAATCAAGGAAGTGTGTCCATGACATAGGTGATGACTCATGGACACAGCAGGACTAGTATGTGTCCAAGCAGGCAGTAACCAAGCGATCTGATTGGTTACTATGGGCAACTGGTTTACTTTTCCTCTGGACAGATTCTGATAAATCTCCCATTCTGTCAGGCCCGGACTGGCCTACCGGGATACCGGGAATTATCCTGGTGGGCCGCTGGGCCTGGGGCCGCTTTGGGGCCGGATTAATGTAGGGGCTCCAGGCCCCTACATGAAAATAGGTCCAGCGGGCTGCACAGGCAGCCCACATAGGCGCCTGGCACCGACGATAATTATTTTAGCATAAAAAGAGGGCCGGCCCTGCACTGTCCCAGGCCGGCCATGCTTCTTACTTACAGCCCTGGGTGGTCGGCTGCCTTGGAACTCCGGCGGGGCGTGTTGCTGCGCTTAGATGTGAGGTCACGTCACCGTGGGGGTGACGTGACATCACGTCTAAGCGCAGCAGCTCAACGTCGGAGTTCACTGTGCCACCGATCAGTGCGCCTGCCACCCTGGCTGCTCTCTCTCTCGTACAGAGCCCCGCTTGTCCTCAGGTACAGAGCCCCACATGTCCTCAGGTACAGAGCATCGCATGTCCTCAGGTACAGAGCCCTGCTTGTCCTCAGTGTACAGAGCCTTGCTTGTCCTCAGTGTATGGAGCCCTGCTTGTCCTCAGTGTACAGAGCCCTGCTTGTCCTCAGTGCACAGAGCCCTGCTTGTCCTCAGTGTACAGAGCCCTGCTTGTCCTCAGTGTACAGAGCCCTGCTTGTCCTCAGTGTACAGAGCCCCCCTTGTCTTCAGTGTACAGAGCCCCACTTGTCCTCAGTGTACAGATCCCCGCTTGTCCTCAGTGTACAGAGCCCCGCTTGTCTTCAGTGTACAGAGCCCTGCTTGTCCTCAGTGTACAGAGCCCTGCTTGTCCTCAGTGTACAGAGCCCTGCTTGTCCTCAGTGTACAGAGCCCTGCTTGTCCTCAGTGTACAGAGCCCTGCTTGTCTTCAGTGTACAGAGCCCTGCTTGTCTTCAGTGTACAGAGCCCTGCTTGTCCTCAGTGTACAGAGCCCTGCTTGTCCTCAGTGTACAGAGCCCTGCTTCTCCTCAGTGTTCAGAGCCCCGCTTGTCCTCAGTGTACAGTACCCCGCTGGTCCTCAGTTTCTAGAGCCCCGCTTGTCTTCAGTGTACAGAGCCTCGCTTATCCTCAGTGTACAGAGCCCCGCTTGTCCTCAGTGTACAGAGCCCTGCTTCTCCTCAGTGTACAGAGCCCCGCTTGTCCTCAGTGTACAGAGCCCTGCTTGTCCTCAGTGTACAGAGCCCTGCTTGTCCTCAGTGTACAGAGCCCCGCTTGTCATCAGTGTACAGAGCCCCGCATGTCCTCAGGTACAGAGCCCCCTCTTGTCCTCAGTGTACAGAGCCCCGCTTGTCCTCAGGTACAGAGCCCTGCTTGTCCTCATTGTACAGAGTCCTGCTTGTCCTCAGTGTACAGAGCCCTGCTTGTCCTCAGGTACAGAGCCCTGCTTGTCCTCAGGTACAGAGCCCCGCATGTCCTCAGGTACAGAGCCCCGCTTGTCCTCAGGTACAGAGCCCTGCTTGTCCTCAGTGACTGCACCTAATGTGGGGGAATTATACTGCACCTAATATGGGGGAACTGTACTGCACCTAATGTGGGGGGAACTATACTGCACCTAATGTGGGGGGAACTATTCTGCACCTAATGTGGGGGGAACTATACTGCACCTAATGTGGGGGGAACTATTCTGCACCTAATGTGGGGGGAACTATACTGCACCTAATGTGGGGGGAACTATTCTGCACCTAATGTGGGGGGAACTATACTGCACCTAATGTGGGGGGAACTATTCTGCACCTAATGTGGGGGGAACTATACTGCACCTAATGTGGGGAAACTACCGTAATATGCTTTAAAATGCATGATTTTACCTTTTATGAACAAGAAAATGACGACGTGCTGGTATAATGACACTGAACACTATGGGGCTGGTATGTAATTTTTTCCAGGGCTGGTTTTCACACCCAGTCCGGCCCGGCATCCTGTATAGAAATGCAGTTGTCCATTTCTTCTAGTGTCCTGAATGGCATCTCTGACTAGCTTTAAGGCGTAGCTGACATTTGGGAAAGTTGGGTGACAATTAATGTAACTTAAAGCGTACCTATCAGATCCAACAAAAAAAACATTTTTAATCTATCACTCAGTACCTAATCCTGACCATGTACATCTAATTTTTATGTGTCTATCACCTTTATTTAATTTTTTTATTACACTTTTAATTTGGCTCACTAGTCTAATTTGCTCTCAAATGGAGGGGGCGTGGCCTCACTGTGCAGGTCTCCGCCCCCTCCCTCAGTATGCTGTCTGCTCACATCTCCCCTAGCATTAGCAAAACTACAACTCCCAGCTTGTCCTCACTGACAGTAGCGGGACACAAGCTGACGGTGGGAGGATGTTTCCTCCAGCTCTGAGCCCTGCGCTCACAGCTGTCAATCAAGGAAGTGTGTCCATGACATAGGTGATGACGCATGGACACAGCAGGACTAGTATGTGTCCAAGCAGGCGGGGGTGGGGGGGGGGCAGTTGTTTGACTGGATTTTTCAGTATGAAATACTGAACATTTTCTAATGAAAGCAATTGCAGAACCTATTGGTTATACATGCTTCACAACATATCAAAAGTTTTTGTATCTGACAGTGCCCATTTAACTCTCTTAGAACTCAAAATGTTATAGTCTACCAGTTATGAACCATATCTGTTGTTTAAGATGGCTGGGTGATGACAAAATTCAGAACGGGTAGTTATGAAGCATAGCTGAAGTTTGGAAAGCTTAGTGACAACTTGTTTGGCTTCTACTACCCAGCTCTCCTAGACTCCTGAATGGTCTATCAGACTGGACCATGGTTTTGTAGCGCCGTATTTCCCAACCAGCATGCCTCCAGCTGTTGCAAAACTACAACTCCCAGCATGCCGGGACAGCCAACGGCTGTTTTGCAACAGCTGGAGGCACCCAGGTTGGGAAATCCTGCTATAGATTACTTCTTACGTTGATTTCTTGCTGTTCTAATGAATAACAATGTCCCTTTTGTATCACGTTGGGGGGGAACATATAAAACGTACGCAGCTCTGGCTCCAAAACGCGCCTGTGGCGACTACACAGAGGGAGCAGCGCGTTTGAAGGCGTCATGTGATGTGAAGGTTCCCCTTTATCTCCTTATCTTTTTGTCTTCTGAGTGGGGCTCCTGCTTTTATGACTGTGCCCGGGGCGACGTTACGTACATAAATGGCGCCAAGACCGTCAGGGGAATCTTCTCTCTCACCGTTCTTCAGAAAAAAATAACATAAAGGGCAAAAAAAAATTCACCATTTTTCTCTTTTTATCATGAAGCTGGGAACTTACGTAGAGATTGCGGGAACGCAGGGAATAATAAATGTGTAAAAATCGTCATAACATCCGGTCTTAATTTATCCGCTTCAGGCTGAGGCCTCTCCAAATGCTGCTTTTTTGGTATCTCTTATGCTCTCAATTTAAAAAATAAATAAATAATATATATATAATAATAATAATATTAATAAATGAATTATATATATATATATATATATATATATATATATTTATAAAATATATTTTTTTATTTATACTTTTATTATTAACATATACATACAATCCTAAGTAGAAAGAATGCCAGAGATTATCTGTGATATGTATAGAAAGCTGATAGTAAGTGTTCAGTTTCCCCACATCACCCCCGCAGGAGAAACTAAGTATTACACAGTGATAATAGAAATCAATGGACTGGTCTGTACAGTGCACAATACTTTCGGGTCTTCCAAAGAGACAGTCTTTGTAGTTAATCTGATGGTGACTGGAAAAAGGGCGCCCCCCTTCTCTTAACGGCGGTACTTCAATTGGATTTTATAAACCATACCCCGTCAATAGACTCGGATCACACATTACTAGAGAACAGTCTTTGCTGCACTTCTGCTCTTAGTTCCCTCTGCAGCACATTCAGTGATATACCAAGGCAGCTCGCCCTCCAGTCTCCTGACCAAATGTGATTGTAAGCTCTTGTGTCAAGCAGTGATCAGCCTTATTGTTACAGCTTAGTATCAGTGAGGTGCAGGGATGCAAAGTCACCGCTCTGCTGCCCTGGAATTGTAGATAACACAGAGTAAATAAAGGAGGACGATGCACCGGCTAAAACTACAGAGAACCCGACAGTGATGAGCAAAGTCCAGCGAAGAGAGAAGACAATGACCCTGTGTACTACATGGGACTATAATATCCTGTACCCCAAATGTCATCATCCTGTACCCCAAGTGTCATTATCCTGTACCCCAAGTGTCATTACCCTGTACCCCAAATGTTATCATCCTGTACCCCAAGTGTCATTATCCTGTACCCCAAGTGTTATTATCCTGTACCCCAAGTGTTATTATCCTGTACCCCAAGTGTCATTATCCTGTACCCCAAGTGTCATCATCCTGTACCCCAAGTGCCATTATCCTGTACCCCAAGTGTTATTATCCTGTACCCCAAGTGTTATCATCCTGTACCCCAAGTGTTATCATCCTGTACCCCAAGTTTCATCATCCTGTACCCCAAGTGTTATTATCCTGTACCCCAAGTGTCATAACCCTGTACCCCAAGTGTCATTATCCTTTACCCCAAGTGTTATCATCCTGTACCCCAAGTGTTATTATCCTGTACCCCAAGTGTTATCATCCTGTACCCCAAGTGTTATCATCCTGTACCCCAAGTTTCATCATCCTGTACCCCAAGTGTTATTATCCTGTACCCCAAGTGTCATAACCCTGTACCCCAAGTGTCATTATCCTGTACCCCAAGTGTTATCATCCTGTACCCCAAGTGTTATCATCCTGTACCCCAAGTTTCATCATCCTGTACCCCAAGTGTTATTATCCTGTACCCCAAGTATTATCATCCTGTACCCCAAGTGTCATTATCCTGTACCCCAAGTGTTATCATCCTGTACCCCAAATGTCATTATCCTGTACCCCAAGTGTTATTATCCTATATCCCAAGTGTTATCATCCTGTACCTCAAGAGTTATCATCCTGTACCCCAAGTGTTATTATCCTGTACCCCAAGTGTTATTATCTTGTACCCCAAGTGTTATCATCCTGTACCCCAAGTGTTATTATCCTGTACCCCAAGTGTTATTATCCTGTACCCCAAGTGTCATCATCTTGTACCCCAAGTGTCATCCTCCTGTACCCCAAGTGCCATCATCCTGTACCCCAAGTGTTATTATCCTGTACCCCAAGTGTAATCATCCTGTACCCCAAGTGTAATCATCCTGTACCCCAAGTGTGACGATCACTAATGCCGCACATAACATTCAGGATTTGGCGCTGTATAACCGCTGCAGTTTTTGCAGAACGCTCCTGATAAGATTGTAAAGGGCGCGGACTCTGGAGCTCAGGACAGATTACAGTCCGTGGAGCTGCTGGAGACCAAATATTTGCCTCATTTTAAGGGATGACATTTCCTGCACAGACGATGACTCCAGACCGACTGCAGCAGATGAGATGTGTGAGATGAATGATGGAGTGTAACACAATGCAACAAAACCTCCCCTCTCAGTACGTCTGGGATAGGAGAATATTCCAGGGTGTCTTGTTTTTCTGTTATCTGGCGGCGCACACTTGTGATGTCTGGAGAAGATACTTCTCTATGTGGACCCCTAAAGAAGTATAGACCAGTGGTCTTCAACCTGCGGACCTCCAGATGTTGCAAAACTACAACTCCCAGCATGCCCGGACAGCCAACGGCTGTCCGGGCATGCCGGGAGTTGTAGTTTTGCAACATCTGGAGGTCCGCAGGTTGAAGTTCACTGGTATAGACCTTTTAATTGGTGGTCTCCAAACTTTGGACCTCCAGCTGTTGCAAAACTACAACTCACAGCATGCCCGGACAGCCAACAGGTATCTGGGGATGATGGGAGTTGTAGTCTTGCAACAGCTGGATGTCCGAGTATGCTGGGAGTTGTAGTTTTGCAACAGCTGGCTGTCCAAGCATGCTGTGAGTTGTAGTTTTGTAACAGGTGGCTGTCCGGGCATGCTGGGAGTTGTAGTTTTGCAACAGCTGGCTGTCCAAGTATGCTGGGAGTTGTAGTTTTGCAACAGCTGGCTGTCCGAGCATGCTGGGAGTTGTAATTTTTCTGTTATATTCTAAGGTCTGGCGGCGCACACTTGTGATGTCTGGAGAAGATACTTCTCTAGGTGGACCCCTAAAGAAGTATAGACCAGTGGTCTTCAACCTGCGGACCTCCAGATGTTGACATGCTGAGAATTGTAGTTGTGCAACAGCTGGCTGACCAGGGCATGCTGGGAGTTGTAGTTTTGGAATATCTAGAGGTGCCCTGGTTGGGGAGCGCTGCTCTAGCTGTTTTGATGTAACTGTATATCCATTTGATTGCAGGCTATTGCTATCTGGTATCAGACAATCCAAGCTGTGGAGATGATGACTGTATAGTAAGAAGCTCGCGGTCCGTTGTGTTGTCATCTGATTAGTTAGGGTGCGTTCACACGGCCGTCTGTCCCCGTTTTTTTTTTTTTATCCCCATTTTGTTTCCTTTTAAACGGATTCAAAACGGTTTAAAAAAAAAAAAATCACATTCATGTCAATGTGATTTTTTTACAACCCGTTTACATCCGTTTGTACCCGTCTGCACTTCTTTCCATTTTTTTTTTTTAATGGCAGAAAAAACGGTACATGCAGTATTTTTTTTTCCGTCCAAAAAACGGAAGAAGAAACGGATACAGTAAATTTAACATTGAAGTCTATGGAAAAATGAGCCTTTAATGTCCTCCGTTTGCATCCGTTTTTTTCAATCCGTTTTTACTTTTCAACATGCTCTGAACAAAAAAAAAAACATAATTATTATTTTTTGTTTATTAACTGAACAAAAACGGATCCAAATGAATAACATCCGTTTGCATCCGTTATTGTCCGTTTTTTTTAAGTCCATTTTTTATTTTGG
Organism: Hyla sarda; assembly: GCF_029499605.1. NCBI lineage: Eukaryota > Metazoa > Chordata > Amphibia > Anura > Hylidae > Hyla > Hyla sarda. The sequence continues at coordinate 86,862 of NW_026611014.1, forward strand.
CGGGAGAAGAACGCAGTGTGAACGCAGCCTTAGAAGAAGAACAGCTAATTCCCTCTGAAAACTGCACCACCACTATCCTCAGGTTGTGTGTGGTATTACAGCTTGGCTCCATTCACTTTTGTGGAACTTAGTTGCAATACCACCCACAACCTGAGGACAGGGGTGGTGCTATTTTTTTTGAAAAAAATAAATAAAATTGCTCTGTTTTTCCTCATCCTGGATAAACCCCTTTAGGGTCAGTTCACACATCCTTCACCCCCCCCCCCCTACCCATTCTGACAGCGAGAAGCAACTCCCATAGTGCTAAGTGCCTATAATGTTTGGTTTCTGGCATCAGTTTCCAATGTGGTTCTTATTCTGCATGTACAGGAGCTGGGTTCTACCAAACCTAGATGGGAGGTGTCTGGCAGCCCCCCCTACTCACACTATGGGGGTGATAGAAGAACCATAACTTGGCCTAGAGCCCCTCATTGTAGCCTAGACCCCCCATGTTCTGCAGAATGTTCTGGGGGCTAAGTCTGCAGTAATATCACATTTCAGGAGAAGGTTTGGTTGTATAAAGCTGTGAAGATGATGATGATGATGATGATGAAGATGAAGATGATGATGAAGATGATGGGGATGTTGAGGATGATGAAGATGATGATGGGGATGATGAAGATGATGGGGATGATTAAGATGATGATGATGGGGATGATGATTTGTTCCTCTTTTCTTTCTATGGTTACACTAAATGTTACATTGTATCTTCTGCAGTTGCTCATCGCTGCCATCTATAGGTTGTAAGTGAAGCGGAGAATAAAATGCTGCAGATGAAATGCCCATGTGTCTCGTGCAGTAAGAGGCAGGGACATTATACATTATTCTATCCCTCCAGTTCCCTGGGGATCAACATTTTATTAAATTAGTGCAAATTAAAATGCTAACCCCTTGTCTGGGAGCAACGTCTTCAATGTCTTCTCATACAATAGTATTGAAACATTCCCCAACCCTCTCTAATTATTGCAAAACTACAACTCCCAGCATGCACCATACACCAGTGTTCCCCAACCCTCTCTAATTATTGCAAAACTACAACTCCCAGCATGAACCATACACCAGTGTTCCCCCAACCTTTGGCTCCCAAGGTGTTGCAGAACTACAACTCTCAGCATGCCTACACCAGTTTTCCCCATCCTGAAGGTATCAGGTTTTTGCAAAACTACAACTCCCAGCATGCCTTCACCAATTTTTGCCAACCTGTACCACACTCTGGCTGTGCAAAACTAAAACTCCCAGCATGCCTTCATAAGTCTTCTCCCAACCTGCGGCTCTCTAGCTGTTTGCAAAACTACAACTCCCAGCATGCCGACATCAGATTTTGCCAACCTGTATCACTCTGGCTTTGCAGAACTACAACTCCCAGCATGCCTACTCCAATATTAACCAATATGCATCTCTAGTTGTTGCAAAATTACAACTTTAACCTTCCCCCGTCAGCCGTCAGCTGTTGGGACATGCTGGGAGTTGTAGTTTAACAACAGCTGGAGAGGCATAGGCAGGGGAACTTTGCGCTACACAGCAGTGTTTCCCAACCAGGATGCCTCCAGCTGTTGCAAGACTACAACTCCCAGCATGCCCGGGCCAGCCAGCCTTTGCAGTGCCAGTTTCTTTACTTGCCTTCCATTTAGTGTTGAAAGGTCTATTGTGTGAGGTTGGCAGCAGGGTTCCCCCTTACATCCTCTCCTGCCTCTATGACACATCCGGTCGGCTCAGTTTTGACCCGTCTGTGGTTTTGGACCGGACCTAAAACTGTAGTTTACTCAGGAAACCGCATACGGGTCAAAACTGAGCCGACCGCAGTCACCGTTTGACTCCGGTCGGATCATTAAAATAAATGGAGTCACAGGCTGATCCGGCCGGGGTACGGGATCCGGCACCTGTATGTACAAAATGTGGTGTGAATGCACCCTAAAAAAAGTTTTTTCCTGGATAACCCCTTTAAAGAGGTACTCCACCCCTAGACAGCTTATCCCCTATCTAAAGAATAGGGGATAAGATGTCTGATCACGGGGGTCCCTCCGCTGGGGACCCCCACTATCTTGGTTGAGACACCCCAGACATCCGATGCATGGAGGGAACTTCACTTCGTGCCGGACGACTGGCGATGCGGGGCGTTACGCCCCCTCCCATAGACTTGCATTGAGGGGGCGTGGCTGTGAACTCACGAGCAGGATGCGGCCTCTGGCGCTGCACCCGGCGTTCGTTCAGAGCTTCGGGTGCAGGGAGATCGTGGGGTTCCCCAGCGTCTGGACCCCCGTGATCAGACATGTTATCCCCTATGCTTTGTATAGGGGATAAGATGTCTAGGGGCGGAGTACCCCTTTAAGTAGCCTACAGCCTGTTGTACTTAAAGTAGAACAACAGCAGATACCTTCCGAAAACTGCACCACCCCAGTCCTCAGGTTTTGCGTGGTATTACGACTTGACTCCACTCACTTCTATGCAAAAGAGTTGCAATACCACAGACAACCTGAGGGCAGGTGGTGGCGCTGTTGTTCCGATTGAGGAGAGGGTTGATCATGGTTGTTGCTCTCTGTTATCAGCCACTTCAGCCTGTTGGAAAGGGAGACTCTGTTGTTCTCTGCATCTCTATTGTTCTCTGCTTTCATCCATTGTAGAACGGGGGAAAGAATAAGTGGATACAAGGTATTGCTCTCTGTTATCAGCCATTTCTGACTTGACAGCCCATGATTGTATTGGGAGTTGTTAGCTGATAACAGAGAGCAATAGTCTGCCATTTCAGGAATGGATACACCCAGTCTGTTGTTCTCTGTTATCAGCCATGTCAGGGTGGAGACTGTTGCTCTCCATTATCGGCTATTTGACTGGATCGCTGTATCGGCTGTAGATCGTCCATTGTTCTCTGTTATCAGCCGGTTCCGGATGCAGGGAGTATGACGGTGTTTGCAGTTTATTTCATTCTGTTGTTCTCTGTTATCAACCATTCCAGGCTGGGAAGAGATCAGTGATGTTCTTCCATGGGAAAATTAGGGAGTTGTCCCGTATTTCTCAACCAGTGTGCCTCCGACCGGTGCAAAACTACAACTCCCAGCATGCCTACATAAGTGTTTCCCCACCTGTACCTCCCAGTTTGTTGCAAGACTACAACTCCCAGCATGCACACGTTTCCCCAACTGTAGCTCTCCGTTTGTTGTAAAACTACGATTCCCAATGGCCGACATTTATCATTGTCTTTAGACGTTTTTTGTGTCTAAAAAAGGCGCAAACAGGGTTTATTTGCGTCTTTTTTGCGCCTTTTGGTTTACACATTTCTGCTGATTTTGAGTTGTAATCCACTGATTTTGGCAATACACATGATATGGACGGGTTTTTATGAACTGCGCCTTTTTTTTATGAAAAAGGCGCAAAAAAGGCGCAAAGCCACTGAAAAGTCTCTAAAACTTCACCAGGCCAGACTTAGCTTTTTGGTGTATGCGGCTCTGTGACCATTTAATAGATTTGGTTCTCCTACACATTACCAGCCTATAAAAAAAAGGTGTAGAAAAATGCTTCACTTACACCTACAATGATAAATGCTTCACTGACACCTACAATGATAAATGCTTCACTTACACCTACAATGATAAATGCTTCACTTACACCTACAATGATAAATGCTTCACTTACACCTACAATGATAAATGCTTCACTTACACCTACAATGATAAATGCTTCACTTACACCTACAATGATAAATGCTTCACTTACACCTACAATGATAAATGCTTCACTTACACCTACAATGATAAATGCTTCACTTACCCTACAATGATAAATGCTTCACTTACACCTACAATGATAAATGCTTCACTTACACCTACAATGATAAATGCTTCACTTACACCTACAATGATAAATGCTTCACTTACACCTACAATGATAAATGCTTCACTTACACCTACAATGATAAATGCTTCACTTACACCTACAATGATAAATGCTTCACTTACACCTACAATGATAAATGCTTCACTTACACCTACAATGATAAATGGCGGCCCATACAGTGGTCCCTCAACATACGATGGTAATTTTTTCCAAATGAACCATCGTTACTTGAATCCATTGTATGTTGAGGGATCCGTGCAACAGTTATATAGAAAGTTACTCACGTTTCCCTGCCGTCACCACTGCCCTGGATCGTCGCTCCCCATCGCTGCCCTCACATCCCCGGGGTGTCCCCACCGCTCCGGACCGTCACTTCTGCCCTGGATCGTCGCTCCCCATCACTGCCATCATGTCCCCGGGGTGTCCCCGCCGCTCCGGACCGTCACCCCTGCCCTGGATCGTTGCTCTCCATCGCTGCCATCATGTCCCTGGGGTGTCCCTGCCACTACGGACCGTCACCGCTGCCCTGGATCGTCGCTCTCCATCGCCGTCATCACATTGCTGCGCACACCGCTCCTATTGGATGGCGGGACGGCGTGCGTGGCAACGTGATGACGACGTAGGAGAGCGACGGGCAAGCAGCGGAACCCGAAGAGGACGGTCCGTAACGTCGGGGACAGGTGAGTGACACTCACTGGAGCACACGGGGCACATTAAATGGCTATTTGGCGGCAGCTGAAGCAGTCTGCGCTGCCGGATAGCCGTTAAAGCGATGTCAGGGGATCACTGTATGTCTACACCAGTGTTCCCGATCCTGTACCTCTCAGTTGTTGCAATACTACAACTCCCAACATGCTCACGTTTCCCAACCTGTAGCTCTCAGTTGTTGCAATACTACAACTCCCAGCATGCTCGCATGTTTCCCAACCTATAGCTCTCCGTTTGTTGCAAGGCTACAACTCCCAGCATGGCAACACCAGTATTCCCCAACCTGTGGCTCTCCAGTTGAGTAGGCATGCTGGGAGTTGTAGTTGTGCAACAACTTGGGAGCCAAAGGTTGGCGGAACACTGGTGTAGGTTTCAAGTTGGTTGGCATGCTGGGCATTGTAGTCTTGGAACAAACTGAGAGTAACAGGTTGAGGAACTTTTGTGTAGGCATGCTGGGAGTTGTAGTCTTTAAACAAATGAACAGCTACAGGTTGAGGATCTTTTGTGTAGGCATGCTGGGAGTTGTAGTCTTGGAACAAATAGAGAGCTACAGGTTGAGGAACATTTGTGTAGGCATGCTGGGAGTTGTAGTCTTGGAACATACTGAGAGTAACAGGTTGAGGAACATTTGTGTAGGCATGCTGAGAGTTGTAGTTTTGCAACATAAATGTTTCTCAACCTGTTGCTCTAAATATGTTCCAAGACTACAACTCCCAGCATGCCTACACCAGTGTTCCCTAACCTGTGTTTCTCCAGCTGTTGAAAAACTACAACTCCCAGCATGCCCGGACAGCCAAAGGCTGTCCGGGCATGCTGGGAGCTGTAGTTTTGCTACAGCTGGAGGCACCCTGGTTGGGAAACACTGGAGTATATATAGTGATCCAGCTCCAGTTAGTTGGACAGTAAAGGAATTTGTTTTTTCTTCCTCTTTTATTTATTTTTTTCTTCCTCTTCGGCTTCGTGTCGCGTTTCATAACCGGCATCCACGTTCCAGGCGAATCCGTCCTGCGGCAGGTTTTACGGCGACCATCTGTCACTAAAGTGGGAAATAACTTTTTTACTGCCAGAATCGACTGTGTGGAAGATGAGAGAGATGGCGTCGCGTAGGCTTCTCCAAATGTGCGAAAACGAGATTAGCGCGTTTCGGTCCTCGGAGACTCTCCTTTCCGAGAGTGCGAGAATGACGTTTCACAAGGGGATTCAGCCTGGGCAGATAGGGGGAGATTTAGCAAAATCTGTCCAGAGGAAAAGTTGCCCATAGCAACCAATCAGATCGCTTGTTTCATTTGAGGTGGCCCAGTACAGGAGTTATACCCCTGTACCCTTACTGACCTGTCAGGTGGCCTCCCTGCAGTGACCCCTGGGCCCCCAACACCTGTCCCCTTAATATATATATATATATATATATATATATATATATATATATATATGTGTGTATATTATTTTTTTTTTCTTCGGCCATATGTTATACTGTAAAATGTATATAAGAGTGTTATTGCTTTAAGAAATGTTAACATGTGATCACCAGTTGTCATGTGAGTGAAACCCCGTGAGGTATCAGTGACCATGTGACCAAGGGTGACCTATGGGACCCCTCCTAGTCTCCCCCTATATAAGCCCTGGGTGGAGCTAGCTCTCTCTCTCTTATGATCTTGAGTTCCAGTTAAAGGGGTACTCCGGTGGAAAACAATTATTTTTTTTAAATCAAGTTAAACAGATTTGTAAATGACTTCTATTAAAAAATCTTTACCCTTCCAGTACTTTTTAGCAGCTGTATGCTACAGAGGAAATTCTTTTCTTTTTGAATTTCTTTTTTGTCTTGTCCACAGTGCTCTCTGCTGACACCTGAGCAGGAGAAAATCCCCATAGCAAACCTTTGCTGCCCTAGACAGTTCCTGACACGGACAGAGGTGTCAGCAGAGAGCACTGTGGACAAGACAAAAAATTAAATTAAAAAAGAAAAGAATTTTCTCTGTAGCATACAGCTGCTAAAAAGTACTGGAAGGGTAAAGATTTTTTAATAGAAGCAATATAAAACTCTATTTAACTTTCTGGCACCAGTTGATTTAAAAAAAAATAAAAAAATAGGATAAACCACACTCTGGCGTCACAAATTCAAGGGGTTAATGCTATCTGCCCCTAGGGTAATTCCATCTGCCCTGCATCACACCCCATACCACACATTTTTAACAAGGCCTCTGCAAAATTAAAAAAGCGATCTGATTGGTTGCTAGGGGCAACTGGTCGACTTTTTCCTTTGCACAGGTTTTGATAAATCTCCCCCAGTGAGCGAGGAAATTCTCAGAGCTCAGGATGAGCAGAAAGAACAGCTAGAACTACAAGTCTCAGCATGCCCAGCATCCAATGGGATCTTCTGTGTACATGCTGGGAGCTGTAGTTCTTGCAATTCCAGATTACACAAAAGGGATTGTCAAGCAATAGAAAAAAAAGAGGACCGCTATCTTTCAGAAACAGCGCCACCCCTGTCCGTCCGTTGTCTTGTCCTGTAACAGCGCCACCCCTGTCCGCCCGTTGTCTTGTCCTGTAACAGCGCCACCCCTGTCCATCCGTTGTCTTGTCCTGTAACAGCGCCACCCCTGTCCGTATGTTGTCTTGTCCTGTAACAGCGCCACCCCTGTCCGTATGTTGTCTTGTCCTGTAACAGCGCCACCCCTGTCCGTATGTTGTCTTGTCCTGTAACAGCGCCACCCCTGTCCGTCCGTTGTCTTGTCCTGTAACAGCGCCACCCCTGTCCGTATGTTGTCTTGTCCTGTAACAGCGCCACCCCTGTCCGTATGTTGTCTTGTCCTGTAACAGCGCCACCCCTGTCCGTATGTTGTCTTGTCCTGTAACAGCGCCACCCCTGTCCGCCCTTTGTCTTGTCCTGTAACAGCGCCACCCCTGTCCGCCCGTTGTCTTGTCCTGTAACAGCGCCACCCCTGTCCGCCCGTTGTCTTGTCCTGTAACAGCGCCACCCCTGTCCATCCGTTGTCTTGTCCTGTAACAGCGCCACCCCTGTCCGTATGTTGTCTTGTCCTGTAACAGCGCCACCCCTGTCCGTATGTTGTCTTGTCCTGTAACAGCGCCACCCCTGTCCGCCCGTTGTCTTGTCCTGTAACAGCGCCACCCCTGTCCGTCCGTTGTCTTGTCCTGTAACAGCGCCACCCCTGTCCGTATGTTGTCTTGTCCTGTAACAGCGCCACCCCTGTCCGTCCGTTGTCTTGTCCTGTAACAGCGCCACCCCTGTCCGTCCGTTGTCTTGTCCTGTAACAGCGCCACCCCTGTCCGTCCGTTGTCTTGTCCTGTAACAGCGCCACCCCTGTCCGTATGTTGTCTTGTCCTGTAACAGCGCCACCCCTGTCCGTCCGTTGTCTTGTCCTGTAACAGCGCCACCCCTGTCCGTCCGTTGTCTTGTCCTGTAACAGCGCCACCCCTGTCCGTCCGTTGTCTTGTCCTGTAACAGCGCCACCCCTGTCCGTCCGTTGTCTTGTCCTGTAACAGCGCCACCCCTGTCCGTATGTTGTCTTGTCCTGTAACAGCGCCACCCCTGTCCGTCCGTTGTCTTGTCCTGTAACAGCGCCACCCCTGTCCGTATGTTGTCTTGTCCTGTAACAGCGCCACCCCTATCCGTATGTTGTCTTGTTCTGTAACAGCGCCACCCCTGTCCGTATGTTGTCTTGTCCTGTAACAGCGCCACCCCTGTCCGCCCTTTGTCTTGTCCTGTAACAGCGCCACCCCTGTCCCTCCGTTGTCTTGTCTTGTAACAGCGCCACCCCTGTCCGTATGTTGTCTTGTCCTGTAACAGCGCCACCCCTGTCCGCCCGTTGTCTTGTCCTGTAACAGCGCCACCCCTGTCCGTCCGTAGTCTTGTCCTGTAACAGCGCCACCCCTGTCCGTATGTTGTCTTGTCCTGTAACAGCGCCACCCCTGTCCGTCCGTTGTCTTGTCCTGTAACAGCGCCACCCCTGTCCGCCCTTTGTCTTGTCCTGTAACAGCGCCACCCCTGTCCGTCTGTTGTCTTGTCCTGTAGCAGCGCCACCCCTGTCCGCCCTTTGTCTTGTCCTGTAACAGCGCCACCCCTGTCCGTCTGTTGTCTTGTCCTGTAGCAGCGCCACCCCTGTCCGTCCGTTGTCTTGTCCTGTAACAGCGCCACCCCTGTCCGTCCGTTGTCTTGTCCTGTAACAGCGCCACCCCTGTCCGTATGTTGTCTTGTCCTGTAACAGCGCCACCCCTGTCCGTATGTTGTCTTGTCCTGTAGCAGCGCCACCCCTGTCCGTCCGTAGTCTTATCCTGTAACAGCGCCACCCCTGTCCCTCCGTTGTCTTGTCTTGTAACAGCGCCACCCCTGTCCGTCCGTTGTCTTGTCCTATAACAGCGCCACCCCTGTCCCTCCGTTGTCTTGTCTTGTAACAGCGCCACCCCTGTCCGCCCGTTGTCTTGTCCTGTAACAGCGCCACCCCTGTCCGCCCTTTGTCTTGTCCTGTAACAGCGCCACCCCTGTCCGTCCGTTGTCTTGTCCTGTAACAGCGCCACCCCTGTCCGTCCGTTGTCTTGTCCTTTATTGAAGTAAATGGGTCTGAGCTGCAATACCACAGACTACCTGAGGACGGGTGTGGCGCTGTTTTTCTATTTTTCTATCCGCCTGCAGGATTCTGACACTGATGACCTGTGCAGTGCACAATGGAGGGGACGTGGTGCTTTTGAGAATACATGAGCCCTTCATTGTGCGGTTAGGACCCCCACCCGGCTTCCTTATGTTGTTAGGGCATGATGGGAGTTGTAGTTCTGCAATAGTTTCAAGAGCTGCAGGTTAGGGACACTACTCTAGTGCTATATCATGTGTCCAGTAATGCTGAACATGGATTGTATGTTGGAGGTTTATAGGCAAGAAGTTGTAGACGTATTTGAGAAGGACATGAAAATATTCCGTGAGGGGTGTACTGTGGTATGGGGCACTATGTTGTGGTATTTGTGTACTATATTGCCATATTTCTGCGCTGTACTGTGTGTGGTATTGGGCACTATGATGTGGTATTGTGTGAGCTCTGTACTGTGGTATTTGTGTACTATATTGCCATATATCTATGCTGTACTGTGGTATGGGGCACTATGATGTGGTATTTGTGTACTATATTGCCATATATCTATGCTGTACTGTGGTATGGGGCACTATGTTGTGGTATTTGTGTACTATATTGCCATATTTCTGCGCTGTACTGTGTGTGGTATTGGGCACTATGATGTGGTATTGTGTGAGCTCTGTACTGTGGTATTTGTGTACTATATTGCCATATATCTATGCTGTACTGTGGTATGGGGCACTATGATGTGGTATTTGTGTACTATATTGCCATATATCTATGCTGTACTGTGGTATGGGGCACTATGATGTGGTATTTGTATACTATATTGCCATATATCTGTGCTGTACTGTGGTATGGGGCACTATGTTGTGGTATTTGTGTACTATATTGCCATATATCTGTGCTGTACTGTGTGTGGAATGGGGCACTATGTTGTGGTATTGTTTGAGCTCTGTACTACGCTATTTGTGTACTATATTGCCATATATCTGTGCTGTAATGTGGTATGGGGCACTATGATGTGGTATTGTGTGAGCTCTGTACTGTGGGATTTGTGTACTATATTGCCATATATCTATGCTGTACTATGGTATGGGGCACTATGTTGTGGTATTTGTGTACTCTATTGCCATATATCTGTGCTGTACTGTGGTATGGGGCACTATGTTGTGGTATTTGTGTACTATATTGCCATATATCTGTGCTGTACTGTGTGTGGAATGGGGCACTATGTTGTGGTATTGTTTGAGCTCTGTAGTACGCTATTTGTGTACTATATTGCCATATATCTGTGCCGTACTGTGGTATGGGGCACTATGATGTGGTATTGTTTGAGCTCTGTACTACGCTATTTGTGTACTATATTGCCATATATCTGTGCTGTACTGTGGTATGGGGCACTATGATGTGGTATTGTTTGAGCTCTGTACTGTGGGATTTGTGTACTATATTGCCATATATCTATGCTGTACTATGGTATGGGGCACTATGTTGTGGTATTTGTGTACTATATTGCCATATATCTGTGCTGTACTGTGTGTGGTATGGGGCACTATGATGTGGTATTGTGTGAGCTCTGTACTGTGGGATTTGTGTACTATATTGCCATATATCTGTGCTGTACTGTGGTATGGGGCACTATGATGTGGTATTGTTTGAGCTCTGTACTGTGGGATTTGTGTACTATATTGCCATATATCTATGCTGTACTGTTTTATTTGTGTACTATATTGCCATATATCTGCGCTGTACTGTGCTATTTGTGTCTATATTGCCAAATATCTGTGCTGTACTGTGGTATGGGGCACTATGTTGTGGTATTGTTTGAGCTCTGTACTATGCTATTTGTGTACTATATTGCCATATTTCTGCGCTGTACTACGCTGTTTGTGTACTATATTGCCATATTTCTGTGCTGTACTGTGGTATTTGTGTACTATATTGCCATATTTCTGTGCTGTACTGTGGTATTTGTGTACTATATTGCCATATTTCTGTGCTGTACTGTGGTATTTGTGTACTATATTGCCATATTTCTGCGCTGTACTGTGGTATTTGTGTACTATATTGCCATATTTCTGCGCTGTACTGTGGTATTTGTGTACTATATTGCCATATATCTGTGCTGTACTGTGGTATTTGTGTACTATATTGCCATATTTCTGTGCTGTACTGTGGTATTTGTGTACTATATTGCCATATTTCTGTGCTGTACTGTGGTATTTGTGTACTATATTGCCATATTTCTGTGCTGTACTGTGGTATTTGTGTACTATATTGCCATATTTCTGTGCTGTACTGTGGTATTTGTGTACTATATTGCCATATTTCTGTGCTGTACTGTGGTATTTGTGTACTATATTGCCATATTTCTGTGCTGTACTGTGGTATTTGTGTACTATATTGCCATATTTCTGCGCTGTACTGTGGTATTTGTGTACTATATTGCCATATTTCTGCGCTGTACTGTGGTATTTGTGTACTATATTGCCATATTTCTGCGCTGTATTGTGGTATTTGTGTACTATATTGCCATATATCTGCGCTGTGGTATTCTTTGAGCTCTATGGCGAAGATTTATCCAAACCTGTGTAGAGGAAAGTTGTCCAGTTGCCCATAGCAACCAATCAGATCACTTCTCTTACTTTTCAGAAGCCCTTTTTAAAAATGAAACAAGCCATCTGATTGGTTGCTATGGGCAACTGGTCCAACTTTCCTCTACACAGGTTTGGATAAATCTCCCCCAGTATTGTGGTATTATGTGGGCACTATATTGTGGTATTATTTATGCACTGTACTGTTGTATTATTTGTGCATTATATTGTGGTAGTATTCATGCACTGTACTATGGTATTGAACACTGTACTGTTGTATTTGTGCACTATATGGGGATATTATTTCTGCAATGTACTGTAGCATTTGTGCATTGTACTGTGGTATTATTTGTGCACTATGTTGTGGTAGTATTTGTGCACTATACTATGGTATTGAGCACTGTACTGTGGTATTATTTGTGTACTACACTGTGGTAGTATTCATGTACTATGGTATTAAACACTTTACTGTGGTATTATTTGAGCACTGTACTGTGGTATTATTTGTGCACTATGTTGTGGTAGTATTTGTGCTTTATACTATGGTATTGAGCACTGTACTGTGGTATTATTTGTGCACTATGTTGTGGTAGTATTTGTGCTTTATACTATGGTATTGAGCACTGTACTGTGGTATTATTTGTGCACTATGTTGTGGTAGTATTTGTGCTTTATACTATGGTATTGAGCACTGTACTGTGGTATTATCTGAGCACTGTACTGTTGTATTTGTGCACTATACTATGGTATTGAGCACTGTACTGTGGTATTATCTGAGCACTGTACTGTTGTATTTGTGCACTATATGGCAATATTATTTCTGCAATGTACTGTAGCATTTGTGCACTGTACTGTGGTTTTATTTGTGCACTACACTGTGGTAGTATTCATGTACTATGGTATTTAAGCATTATAGTGTGGTATTTGAGCACTGTACAATGTACAATATTGCGGTATTATTTGGCCACTCTATAATAGTCTTATTTATTCGGAGTATGGTGCAGATATCATTGCCATGTTCCTGTTTTACACATCTGTCTCGCTCACAGGGCATTGAGCTTATGCTGCGTCTAAACTTGTTACAATCCTGACTCAGCTCCTTCTGGTATTTATTGGCATTTGCCTACCCGCCGGGGTGTTGGGATCCGCTACACCCTATGTACACCACAGACCCTGCTGAGAAATCAACATCATAAGAAATGTGCGGGATATGTGGCGACTCCCAGACCCCTAGACATATTGCATCTATTCCCGGAACTTTCTATACATTGTATCACTCATCAAAGTTGTGCAGCAGAAGATTTCCACTGACTTAAAGGGGTACTCCGGTGGAAAACTTTATTTTATTTTTTTCATCAACTTGTGCCAGAAAGTTAAACAGATTTGTAAATTACTTCTATTATAAAATCTTAATCCTTCCAGTACTTATTAGCTGCAGAATACTACAGAGGAAATTCTTTTCTTTTTTTGGAACACAGAGCTCTCTGCTGACATCATGACCACAGTGCTCTCTGCTGACATCTCTGTCCATTTTAAGAACTCTCCAGAGTAGCAGAAAATCCCCATAGCAAACATATGCTGCTCTGGACAGTTCCTAAAATGGACAGAGATGTCAGCAGAGAGCACTGTGGTCATGATGTCAGCAGTGAGCGCTGTGGTCATGATGTCAGCAGTGAGCGCTGTGGTCATGATGTCAGCAGAGAGCTCTGTGTTCCAAAAAGAAAATAATTTTCCTCTGTAGTATTCAGCAGCTAATAAGTACTGGAAGGATTAAGATTTTTTTAATAGAAGTAATTTACAAATTTGTTTAACTTTCTGGCACCAGTTGATTATAAAAAAAAAAAGTTTTCCACCGGAGTACCCCTTTAAGATTTGTAAATTACTTCTATAAAAAAAAAAATCTTAATCCTTCCAGTACTTATTAGCTGCTGTATACTACAGAGGAAATTATATATATATATTTTTGGAACAGAGAGCTCTCTGCTGACATCATAACCACAGTGCTCTCTGCTGACATCTCTGTCCATTTGAGGAACTGTCCATAGCAAGCATATGTTTGCTATATTAGCTGCTGAATACTCCAGAGGAAATTATTTTCTTTTTGGAACACAGAGCTCTCTGCTGACATCATGACCACAGTGCTCTCTGCTGACATCTCTGTCCATTTTAAGAACTGTCCAGAGTAGGAGAAAATCCCTATAGAAAACATATGCTGCTCTGGACAGTTCCTAAAATGGACAGAGATGTCAGCAGAGAGCACTGTGCTCGTGATGTCAGCAGAGAGCTCTGTGTTCCAAAAAGAAAATAATTTCCTCTGTAGTATTCAACAGCTAATAAGTCCTGGAAGGATTAAGATTTTTTTAATAGAAGTAATTTACAAATCTGTTTGACTTTCTGGCACCAGTTGATTTAAAAAATAATAATAATAATAATAAGTTTTCCACCGGAGTACCCCTTTAAAGGACAAATTCGGCTTTGCTAACTTTATAATCCTTTGCAAATTCACAGGTAGTACTTTGTGACTTCAGTCGCTTCCGTCGTGATAAACTCAACTACTCGACGCCAACAGGCTCAGCTCTGCTACATTCCAGCTCTGTTTTTGGTGTATGTGTCGTGGTTAACTGCCCTGATTGTATAAAATCCAGCAGAATACAAAGCGTCTGCACATAGATTGTGACATAAGGGGGGGGATGGGGGTCATTCTCCGGAGCCGCGCAGGGGCCCGGGGACGGATTGCACATGACTTCCCTTCTCTCGTCCTATTTTTAAGTCTCGCTCGCTTGACATCTGACTTGACTTCATCAGCGGACGCGGCGCAGCCCTAGGAATGGCAGCGGAACGCGGCGGATAATCGCGTTTGCTTAGAGAAGTATTTTCCTTGTCGACATTCGTTCCGTGTCCCCTCGTTTCACGCACGCGGCTGCCTCTATTTTTAAACCCTTCGCTGTGATACGGCGGAGTCGGAGCGTCGCCTCGTGTCACGTTCAGACAAAACGGTACGCAGCTTCTTATTATACAACTGTCTTTACTTTTTTTCTTTTTTCTTTTTTTTTCTGTGATTGATTTGGCCAAATGGAACATTAAAAAAAAAAAAAAAAAGGAAAATAACCTCTGTGGAGTGATCTATCTGGTTGTGTCCCCTTTAGTCCACGGACCACCTTTTGCACCAGGGTCAGTCAATTCGCCCGCTTCCCCATAAACGCGCTTGCTCATCATGCCTGCTTATTTATTTATTCATTTATTTAAGTTTTATAATTTATTTATTTTTTAAATCAAAGAAAGAGATACAGGAAAGAAAAAAAAAAAGAGGGGGGGGGGAGGGGAAGGATAAAAAAAAAGGCAATGCAAACATAAGCAAGTAAAAGATAGGTCACAATAATGATGGTACACATTATAAAAATAAAATAATAAAAATTAAAAATAAAGGGAAAAAAAAAAAAAAACACCACCAAGGTTATGAAATAGCCCCCGGATACCTTCTGGGGTATATAGGGTTTTCCTTAAGAAGCAGGAAACTATATTGTAGTCAATTCCCAAATTTAACCCGAAGAGAAAAAAAGAGAAAACAAAACAGTATATGGCAGATGTACCTTAAAGTACATAAATGGCAAGATTTGTATGTGTCGGAGTGTGTAAATTCCACCCAGGGCAACCATAGCTTAGCATTTATAAAGGATCGATCAGCAGATAGCGAATGCAGCTCTTCCATACGATGACGGCTGTCACGCCCCCTCCCATAGACTTGCATTGAGCTCGTGACATCATGAGGGGGCGGGGCTATGACATCATGAGCTCCCGGCGCCGGCTCCAGTTTGTTCCAAATGCTGAGCAGCGGAGTACCCCTTTAATGGATAAGAGCGGCTTTGTGATTTAAATAAGGATGTCATTATCCGAGGAAGGAAATCTAAATTGCCCAATAGTGGGGTAAGTGGGCCATTCCTAGAAAATAAGCAGATTCTACGCAAGTGAGTATGAAAAGTATTGGTCAGGGGATGCACAGATGGTGGTAGAGGGCCCTTAAAAGCTGAGATGAGTGAATTGGCTGTCCAAGGAAAAGACGATATAGGAGCCTGAGCTATAAAAGATTCCATTTGAACCCATAATTTAGTATTAGAGTAATAAAATCCGTCCAAAAGGCGGATCAGGACTGAGGCTACATAATAGGTAGGAAAGTCAGGGAGACCTAAGCCCCCCATCTCTTTTCTCTTGATCAGTATCTTTCTTGCTATTCTTGTGAGACCATATAAAAGTAGTAAATAGAGAGTCTAATTAAAAGAAAGATTTGGGTAAAAAGACCGCGACTGTTTGGAACAGGTATGGGAGGCGAGGAAGGATATTCAGTTTCAAAATGTTAAAGGGGTTCTCCACCATAAGGTGATTTTAGTACATACCTGGCAGACAGTAATGGACATGCTTAGGAAGGATCTGCGCTTGTCTTGGGGCTAAATGGCTATGTTGGGAGATTACCATAACACTGTGGCTAGCTTTTTGTGAACTGGTATTTCCTGTTTGAGTTTTCTTATTTTGCCTACAAATCCCATAATTCCATTTTCCTCCCTCCCACACATCAGCCACCCCACCCGGTACACTGAGGACAAGCAGGGCTCTGTACACTGAGGACAAACAGGGCTCTGTACACTGAGGACAAGCAGGGCTCTGTACACTGAGGACAAGCGGGGCTCTGTACACTGAGGACAAGCGGGGCTCTGTACACTGAGGACAAGCGGGGCTCTGTACACTGAGGACAAGCGGGGCTATGTACACTGAGGACAAGCGGGGCTATGTACACTGAGGACAAGCGGGGCTCTGTACACTGAGGACAAGCGGGGCTCTGTACACTGAGGACAAGCGGGGCTCTGTACACTGAGGACAAGCAGAGCTCTGTACACTGAGGACAAGCGGGGCTCTGTACACTGAGGACAAGCAGAGCTCTGTACACTGAGGACAAGCGGGGCTCTGTACACTGAGGACAAGCAGGGCTCTGTACACTGAGGACAAGCGGGGCTCTGTACACTGAGGACAAGCGGAGCTCTGTACACTGAGGACAAGCAGGGCTCTGTACACTGAGGACAAGCGGGGCTCTGTACACTGAGGACAAGCAGAGCTCTGTACACTGAGGACAAGCGGGGCTCTGTACACTGAGGACAAGCGGTGCTCTGTACACTGAGGACAAGCGGGGCTCTGTACACTGAGGACAAGCGGAGCTCTGTACACTGAGGACAAGCAGGGCTCTGTACACTGAGGACAAGCAGGGCTCTGTACACTGAGGACAAGCGGGGCTCTGTACACTGAGGACAAGCGGGGCTCTGTACACTGAGGACAAGCGGGGCTGTGTACACTGAGGACAAGCGGGGCTGTGTACACTGAGGACAAGCGGGGCTGTGTACACTGAGGACAAGCGGGGCTCTGTACACTGAGGACAAGCAGGGCTCTGTACACTGAGGACAAGCAGGGCTCTGTACACTGAGGACAAGCAGGGCTCTGTACACTGAGGACAAGCAGGGCTCTGTACACTGAGGACAAGCAGGGCTCTGTACACTGAGGACAAGCAGGGCTCTGTACACTGAGGACAAGCGGGGCTCTGTACACTGAGGACAAGCAGAGCTCTGTACACTGAGGACAAGCGGGGCTCGGTACACTGAGGACAAGCGGGGCTCTGTACACTGAGGACATGCGGGGCTGTGTACACTGAGGACAAGCGGGGCTGTGTACACTGAGGACAAGCGGGGCTGTGTACACTGAGGACAAGCGGGGCTCTGTACACTGAGGACAAGCAGGGCTCTGTACACTGAGGACAAGCAGGGCTCTGTACACTGATGACAAGCAGGGCTCTGTACACTGAGGACAAGCGGGGCTCTGTGCACTGAGGACAAGCGGGGCTGTGTACACTGAGGACAAGCAGGGCTGTGTACACTGAGGACAAGCAGGGCTGTGTACACTGAAGACAAGCAGGGCTGTGCACACTGAGGACAAGCAGGGCTGTGTACACTGAGGACAAGCAGGGCTCTGTACACTGAGGACAAGCAGGGCTCTGTACACTGAGGACAAGCAGGGCTCTGTACACTGAGGACAAGCAGGGCTCTGTACACTGAGGACAAGCAGGGCTCTGTACACTGAGGACAAGCAGGGCTCTGTACACTGAGGACAAGCAGGGCTCTGTACACTGAGGACAAGCGGGGCTCTGTACACTGAGGACAAGCAGAGCTCTGTACACTGAGGACAAGCGGGGCTCTGTACACTGAGGACAAGCGGGGCTCTGTACACTGAGGACAAGCAGGGCTCTGTACACTGAGGACGAGCAGGGCTGTGTACACTGAGGACAAGCAGGGCTCTGTACACTGAGGACAAGCAGGGCTCTGTACACTGAGGACAAGCAGGGCTCTGTACACTGAGGACAAGCAGGGCTCTGTACACTGAGGACAAGCAGGGCTCTGTACACTGAGGACAAACAGGGCTCTGTACACTGAGGACAAGCAAGGCTCTGTACACTGAGGACAAGCAGGGCTCTGGACACTGAGGACAAGCGGGGCTCTATACACTGAGGACAAGCAGGGCTCTGTACAAGATGGACAAGATGACAGGTATACTTTAAATAGGGAAAGGGGAAACCTGCTGCTTTCAGAACATTTTGGCTGTGCTGGTCTCGGGGCCTCATTGGGATCTGTCAGGGTGAATGCCCTAAAGTGGCAACCTTGACTTTACTGCAAAAATTCTTCTTCAGCCAACAGTTGGCTTTCCTGCTTCCCCATAAACATGCTTGCTCATCATGTCTACTTATTTCACTAGAGAGTGTGAAATCCATAACTGTCAGACCCCTTGCCTGTGCTGGTCTTGGGGCCAGGTTGAGATCCATCAGGGCTAAAAAAAAAAAAAAGGGACAACTTTGACCCTGGTGCAAAAATCCTTTAGCCTGCAGTTACCTCCCCTGCTTCCCCATAAACACGCTTGCTCATCGTGGCTTCTTATTTCACTAGGGAGAAGAGAGATCTGCAGCTGTCATTTCCCTCTATCTGTGCTTGTCTTGGGGCCATGTTGAGATCCGTCAGGGGTAAAGCCTTGGGGGACAAAATAAGTCACAATCTTGACCCCAGTGTAAAATTCTTCAGCCAACCGTTATCTCTCCCCCGCTTCCCCATAAATACGCTTGCTCATCATGACAACTTATTTCAATATAGAAAGACAAAAAAACAGGTGCGCGCCTAGTGCAGACAGTTTTATCGTTTTGGCTTCAATGTGCGCAAAAAATGGGAGGCTTACCGGATAATGTTGTGCTTAGAGCACAACACCTCTGCAGGCGTATAGAATCGCAAATGAAGTGGAGGTCAGCAGCCACGGGTTCCTTTCCAGGTCCCTCTCGGTCGGCTGGATAATTGATGAGCAGGGGGGGATATAATCCAGGAAAAATAGGAATTACCATCGGGCGCTTCGTCTCCTAGGACATACATAGGCAGCAGTCCATGTAGGGTTAACAGAGTATCTTTATTTGCAACTCAAGTTTCGAGCTCGAAATCAGGGCCTGATTGAGATCATTTGGGGTGGAAAGCCCCAAGGAACTAGAGAAGTGACAACTATGACCAGTCCTGCTTTCCCATAAACACGCTTGCTCTTCGTGCCTGCTTATTTCAATAGGGAGTGTGAACTCCATCACAGTCAGACCCCTTTTGGCCATGATGCTCTTGGGGCCACATTTAGTCCTTCAGAGCATTAATCCTGATGGATGTCAAAGTGGCCATACAGGAATATGGGTGCACTACTGTGGTAGATGTATACAATGACATTGGCTAATCCCTCAACATTGATGTTAAAATTGAGACATTCGCCAGTGTATCCTTATATGAAGGACACACCAGAGCCCGCACACCAACGCCAAGGTTTCTCAAATGGCGCGGGACCTAACGCTAACCTACCTGTGCGTAATAAGCAAAACAGGGCCAGTGGGCAATTATGGCAGCATTGGGTCGACTCACAACTTCCTTCCAGATACCCTCCAGCGTGACTGAGCACACATGCAATGGGAGGAGGGAGGCAAGCTGCAAGCCCCACCTGAGTTGGCTAATATGGGTGCCTGGCCTCACAGGTGCTACCTTAATGCTGCCTTGTAGATATTCAAGGCGCATTAATGTTGGAGTTTACACACCTCCAAATATAATATTTTAAACAAACAACAAAAAACGTGGTCTCAAATGGCTGGAGGTGCTCAACCCCAAATGCGGTTGTGCATTTATACTGGGGGAGCAGATCCTGCCCTTGTAGTCCATTGCTAAGGGCGATCCCCAGCATAAAAATGCATACAATGGAGGATGCCTGCAGCGGACTACAAGTGCCACAATAGAATCCTACACCAGATAAACGGTGTGGATGTGTAACAATTAGAATAATACAATACAGGAATGTGGGTGCACTGCTGTAGTAGATGTGGCCCCAAGAAAGACATGGCTAAAAGGGGTCTGGCAGTAGTAGATTTCACCCTCCCTATTGAAATAAGCAGGCGTAGAGAGCAAGCGCGTTTATGCGGAAGCAGGAGAGGTAACTGTTCGCCAAAGATTTTTTTTACACAAGGGTCAAGGTTGTCACTTTTTTAAGGGGTACTCTGGTGGAAAACATTTTATTTTTAAATCAACTGGTGCCAGAAAGTTAAACAGATTTGTAAATTAATTTAGAAGCAAAATTTCAACAACACCTGAAGGATACCACCCAACTGGGTGCGCAGTGAAAAGATGGTTTGAAAACAGTTAGTTTAAACAATGCAAAAATGTTATTAAAGGGTACCTCTCATGAAAAAAACTTTTGATATATTATAGATTAATGTATGCAGAATAACTTTACAATTGCATGTTATTAAAAAATATGCTTCTTTCTATTTCATTTTCCTCTTTGAAGAAATGACCACTAGGGGTCTCCCTACCAGTCCTGGCAGCAAGCATTTCAGACTCATGCTGGAGTCCTAAACACTACGAGCTGCCAGTCTGCTTTGTTCACAAAGGAGAACACTCAGAGCTGCCAGCCTGCTTTGTTCACAGCCTGTTTGGCTGTGAACAAAGCAGGCTGGCAGCTCTGAGTGTTTAGGACTCCAGCATGAGTCAGAAATGCTTGCTGACAGGACTGATCGGGAAAAATACAATAGAAAGAAGCATATTTTTCATTAACATGCTATTGGAAAGTTATTCAACATTCATTCATCTAAAATATATCAAAAGTTTATTTGATGAGAGGTACCCTTTAAAATACAATCTTAAAATAAATCAATTAAAAAAACATTTGAACAGAGCAGAAATATATAATTAATAACCATAGGGCCCTAATGGTAAATATTAATGGTAATATATGAAGCACTGCGATTTTAAATATTGGCCGACTATCCGGAATATACTGGTGTACCGGCAATCGGATATCTGTTGGATATCTAAAGTCCTTTTGTGAATTGGACTAGACTGCCTGTAGTCTCTATGGAGACAAATAATGCTCACCGTGTCCACTGGTCCCGTGCTGCGACGGGCTGAAGATGATAGGAGTAGCAGTTGTACTTTGCAAGCGGAGGTTTAGCTGCAGAGCGTTGTTTTAAACTTGGTTTGGGAGCGGTGCTTTGGCAGAAGGCTCCCACGCCGGAGGTCCGTGGCTGCGGTGTGTGGCTGTTGTAATGACGGACCCTCGCTGGATTACTCCGGTTGAGATGCTCGCGGTGGTGGCAGCATGTAAGGCAGAATAGATGGCAGAACAATGCTCCAGGTGGATGAAAATCCCGGCTGGAACAGCAGGTCTGTAAGCGGCTGATTTGAATTGTTAAGTCGGCTTCTGAATAGGCAGTGCGTCTTTGTGGTGCTCTCTTCAGACAAAGTCTTAAGCCTAGACGCGTTTCAGGGTACTGCAACTAGACCCCTTCCTCAGTAGGCAAATTTTGTACAAACTTAACCTCGGATACAAGGTTGTGAGCTGCACACACATCTCTTATTTTTCTCAGATTTGTAAATGACTTCTATTAAAAAAAAATCTAAATCCTTCCAGTACTTATCAGCTGCTGCATGCTCCACATGAAGTTCTTTTCTTTTTGAATTTCTTTTCTGTCTGACCACAGTTCTCTCTGCTGACACCTCTGTCCATTTTAGGAACTGTCCAGAGCAGGATAGGTTTGCTATGGGGATTTGTTCCTGATCTGGACAGTTCCTGACATGGACAGAGGTGTCAGCAGAGAGCACTGTGGTCAGACAGAAAATAAATTTGAAAATAAATTAACTTCCTGTGGAGCATACAGCAGCTGATAAGTAGTGGAAGGATTAAAAAAATATAATAGTCATTTACAAATTTGTTTTAACTTTCTGTCACCAGTTAATTTGGGGAAAAAATAAATAAATAAATGTTTTCCACCAGAGTGATAGGGAGGACCCTTATGTTTCTAATGACTGATCAATATACTAATACTAATATGCCATTGCTGCTGGAAAAATATATTTGTTCCCTACCCTTTAACCCGTATACATCAGAATGCTATCTGTTTGTGACTCTGGATTGAGCCATTGAGACGACTCCATGCGGGAGTAGAAAGACTAAATATTTGACAAACAGAGAACTTCTTCCAAGAAATTAATGGACACTAGATATGCTAATATATACAGACACAATAATCAAACAACCAATCAAAATGTAACAGGCTAATTGTGATGTCATAACTAAACCTCCCTAAACCTCCTTCTTTGCACAATGTAAAAACCAACTGTACTTCCTGGATTAAAGGGGTATTCCAGGCAAAAACTTTTTTATATATATCAACTGGCTCCAGAAAGTTAAACCGATTTGTAAATTACTTCTATTAAAAAATCTTAATCCTTTCAGTACTTATGAGCTTCTGAAGTTAAGGTTGTTCTTTTCTGATGACACCTATCTCGGGAAACACCCAGTTAAGAAGAGGTTTGCTATGGGGATTTGCCTCTAAACTGGGCGTTTCCCGAGACAGGTGTCATCAGAGAGGACTTAGACAGAAAAGAACAACCTTAACTTCAGAAGCTCATAAGTACTGAAAGGATTAAGATTTTTTAATAGAAGTAATTTACAAATTGATGAGCAAAGGCATGATGAGCAAGCAGGTTTATGGGGAAGCGGAAGAGGTAACTGATAGCTGAAGAAGAAGAATTGCACCGGGGTCCAGGTTGTGACTTCTCTGGTCCCTTAAGACATTACCCTTGATGGGTCTCAAGAAGTTACAACCTTGACCCTGCTGCAAAAATCCTTCTTCAGCCAACAGTGAGCTCTCCTGCTTTCCCATAAACACGCTTGCTCATCATGCCTACTTATTTCAATAGGGAGTGTGAAATCCACCGCTTGGAGATTACGGATTTAGGTCGGTGTTCTCTGGCTTTTGGCTGTTGCAAAACTACAATTCCCAGCATGCTCGGACAGCCGTTGGCTGTCCGGGCATGCTGGGAGTTGTAGTTTTGCATGATGTAGAGGCAGGCTTATATAAACATCTGGTAACCCTAATGCATTATGCAGGGGTCCCCAGCCTGCATCTCTCTGGGCATGATGGGAGTTATAGTTGTGCAACAGCTGAAAAGCCGCAGGCTGGGAACCATTATCCTAGAGCTGTCGTAATAGAGTTTAATGACATATACAGCTCTGCTGCATCAATATTGTTGTGTCCCGGTACCGTATTGCATACCGTACCTTGTATGGTGGTCCCCAAAGTCAGAGTAACTACGCTCAGGTAGGGTCCCCCAGGTGGGATAGCCCCTAGTCGCCTCTTCTCTACTCTAATTCTGTGGTGTTCATATATGTACATATTTAATAATAAGGAATATTTAATATAATGTATAGTACTGACCTTGTCTAGCGTCGCAGGACCTTCGGTCATGTGACCATGTTAAATCCTCTATGGTATGTTAGAGGACCTTTTGGAGGTCCTTGGGTCACATGTTACCCATAATATTGTGTGAAGGTGATTGACATCAGTATTGGACCAATTAGCTCTAGTCCAGCCCCTGTCCATATAAGGGAGCTGTAGCCAATTATCGCTCTCTTGGGTTGCTGCTCTCGTGGATGCCGGACTAGCAGGATGGATCTGCGCAACTTTCAAAGACAAGCTAGGCCTGAAAACCTACCGGCCTCAGCTGAACTAAACCGTGAGTTCTAATCTAATTCCCACTAAAGCTTGCGTGACTACTGGACGGCAACTAATTCCCCTAAATCCAGTGGAACAGCGCAATATCAATCTAAAGACTCTAAATTGCTTAAGGTCCCAACCTTTGTCAATCTCCAAGAGAATTTGCATTTGTAGAGACTGTTCCTGTTGTGAAGTTGCATAAAATCTGCAGTAAAAGTTCCAACTGTTTTCAGCAAACTCTCCGGTTGTGGACATTCCATTATTCTATACCTCCCTATCGCTCTTGGGAAGGGTGGCGGTAGGACAAGCATTACAGAGGAGCCCTCACCCTGGCGTCACGAATAGCAAGGGTTAACCAAACATCCTTTAGTCACCGCACAGCTACATCCCATATACCCTACTCCCCCAGGGTATCACAATATACTGAACATTACCGATGGCGGCCCCCTCCGTCTCTGATGTCTCCCGCATTTTCATATCTTTTTTTATGATTTGCGTCGTGTTCCTGTTTCCAATTTATTGTCATCCCGATCTGGAAATGAATTTACGTACACACAATACATCAGCCGCATTTATAGGCAATAGTCATAAATCAGGCGGAGCCGTAATGTGTTTGCTTGCAGACGCTGTTTCCCTCCTGTTGTCATTTATAGTCATTTGGTCTGGAAATGAAGAACAATGAGGCAAATTCTGCTCCGGTGGATGGAGCTGTCAGTACTGGGGGGGGGTCGCCATATGACGGGGCTGACATACCGGGGTCACGTTCTGGTAGGGGGCGGGGGGGGGTTATAACAGAAATGATCCATATGTGCTCCAATATACAGCCGGCTTATGGGGTATCACTCTACTCCCCCTTATATACTTTATATAGTATCGGATGTGTCCTGCTAAATTCGCCATTCAGGACCCATATGTAAGAATATCCCAGAAAGACCGAGGGCCACTGGGGGGTCTTAGGGCGCATGTGAATGTGGATAATATATATGTATCATGGAGATCCATCCACTAACATCAATCTCTTCTCTATAGGATACAGTGAAGTCGCTAGACGTAAGGACGGCACGTGACAGATGCCTGAATGTAAGTAAACGTCGTCTATATATCTTCTCAATGGTCCTCATCCAAAGAGATTACCGAGATTATAATCCAGACAGTCTAATAAACCGGAAACTTAACTATAATGCTAAATTTCCCGGGGTCACAGTGTTTCCCAACCAGGGTACCTCCAGCTGTTTTAAAACTAAAACAGAGAGAGAGACAGAGAGAGAGAGAGAGAGACAGAGAGATAGACAGCAAGAAAGAGACAGCGAGAGAGAGAGACAGACAGAGACAGCGAGAGAGACAGCGAGAGAGACAGACAGACAGAGAGAGAGACAGAGAGAAACACAGACAGATAGAGAGACAGCGAGAGACAGAGAGAGAGACAGAGAGAGAGACAGCGAGAGAGAAAGAGAGAGAGACAGAGAGACAGACAGAGAGACAGTGGGAAAGAGAGACAGAAAGAGAGAGACAGACAGCGAGAGAGACAGCAAGAGACACAGACAGAAAGAGACAGCAAGAGAGAGAGAGGGAGAGAGAGAGACAGCGAGAGAGAAAGAGAGAGACAGAGACAGCAAGAGATAGAGAGAGACAGACAGAGAGAGACAGCGGGAAAGAGAGAGACAGCAAGAGAGAGTGAGAGAGACAGCAAGAGACACAGACAGAGAGAGACAGCAAGAGAGAGGGAGAGAGAGAGAGACAGAGAGAGAGAATGAGATTGACAGCGAGAGAGACAGACAGCATCGGGGGGTTGACCTCTGTGCAAGTGGATGCCCAGGCTGCCAGCCCAGGATTAAGGTACACCAGCTCCGAATATCATAGCACCAGTCAGGTCTTGGATCATGAAGAAAACGGGAAATGTTTTAATGTCCCCAAATAATGTGCAACGATTCGGCAGCAGTAGCCTTTATCAAGCATAAAAAATATAATAAATAATAATTATTAATATTATTAATAATACCAACAACAACGACTCAATAATATATACTGTGTGTATTTGAGTTGTTGTTGGTATTATTATTATTATTATTATTATTAATAATCTTAATAATTATATGTTTTTTTATGGCTGTTTAAAAAAAAAAACAGTTTGGAAAAATGTAAAAAAAAAATCACAAAATTACATATTTATTATTTTTACATTTGTATTTTAGATATTTTTTCATTTTTTTATGGCTGTTTTTGAAAAATAGCACAGTTTGTAAAAAATGTACAAAAATAAATAAATAATCACAACAAAGATAGGAAAAAAAAACACTCATGAATACAACCTGATTAACTTGGTGTTAATGGAGAATATTGTGCTAATACTGGAAGTTCTCTGTTCTTTGGGTTACGTTCACACTGAGTATTTTTCGGATGAATGCGTGGGAACTACACATGGCGTACCCTCACGTATCGCTATTGTCGCACATCTTGCCATGGTTTCAGATGTGGGTTAATTGAATACTTAGATGCAGCAAATATGGAGCAGAATTTTTAAATAATGAAAAACTTAAATTTTACATGGACATAAGTATTGAGACCCTTCGCTGTGACACTTGATCTTTATCTCTGGCTCCTCCCATTTCTCTTTATCATCTCTGAGATGTTTCTGCACCTTGATTGGAGTCACCTGGGGTAAATTCATCTGATTGGACAGGATATGGGAAAGACACAGTCCTGTCTATATAAGGTCTCACAGCTGAAAATGTATATCAGAGCAAGAACCAAGCCATGAGAAGGAAAGAACTGCCTGTAGAGCTCAGAGATAGGATTGTGTGGAGGCATAAATCTGGAGAAGGGGATAAAATATTTCTGCTGCACTGAAAGCTCCCAAGAGCAGAGTGGCCTCTATAATACTTGTTTGGAACAACCATGAGTCTGGCTCACAGATGCCGCCCCACCAATCTAAATAATTGGGAGAAGGGCCTCGATAAGAGAGGAGACCAAGAACCCAATGGTCACTCTGGCTGAGCTCCAAAGATCCTGTGTGCAGATGGGAGAAACTTCCAGAAGGTCTAGAACCATCACTGCAGCCTCCACAGTCTGAGCTTTATGGTAGAAAGAAGCCTCCTCAGTAATAACACATGAAAGATGTCCAAAGCCACCAATCAGATCGCTTCTTTCATTTTTAGGAAGGCCTGTGAAAAATGAAAGAAGCAATCTAATTGGATGCTATGGGCAACCCAGCAACTTTCCTGTGCACAGGTTTTGCTAAATCTCCCCCCAAAAAAGGATCAGACTGTAAGGAGCAAGATTCTTTGGTCTGATGAAACCACAATTGACATTTTTGGCCTCAATTCTAAGCGTCATGTCTGGAGGAAACCAGGCACTGCCCATCAGCTTCCCAATACCATCCCTACAGTGATCATGGTGGGGGCAGCATCATGTCTGGAGGAAACCAGGCACTGCCCATCACCTGCCCAATACCATCCCTACAGTGATCATGGTGGGGGCAGCATCATGTCTGGGGGAAACCAGGTACTGCCTATCACCTGTCCAATACCATCCCTACAGTGCTCATGGTGGGGGCAGCATCATGTATAGAGGAAACCAGGCACTGCCCATCATCTGCCCAATACCATCCCTACAGTGATCATGGTGGGGACAGCATCATGTCTGGGGGAAACCAGGCACTGCCCATCACCTGCCCAATACCATCCCTACAGTGATCATGGTGGGGGCAGCATCATGTCTGGAGGAAACCAGGTACTGCCCATCACCTGCCCAATACCATCCCTACAGTGATCATGGTGGGGGCAGCATCATGTCTGGGGGAAACCAGGCACTGCCCATCACCTGCCCAATACCATCTCTACAGTGATCATGGTGGGGGCAGCATCATGTCTGGGGGAAACCAGGCACTGCCCATCAGCTTCCCAATACTATCCCTACAGTGATCATGGTGGGGGCAGCATCATGTCTGGAGGAAACCAGGCACTGCCCATCACCTGCCCAATATCATCCCTACAGTGATCATGGTGGGGCAGCATCATGTCTGGGGGAAACCAGGCACTGCCCATCAGCTTCCCAATACCATCCCTACAGTGATCATGGTGGGGGCAGCATCATGTCTGGAGGAAACCAGGCACTGCCCATCACCTGTCCAATACCATACCTACAGTGATCATGGTGGGGGCAGCATCATGTCTGGAGGAAACCAGGTACTGCCCATCACCTGCTCAATACCATCCCTACAGTGATCATGGTGGGGGCAGCATCATGTCTGGAGGAAACCAGGCAATGCCCATCACCTGCCCAATACCATCCCTACAGTGATCATGGTGGGGGCAGCATCATGTCTGGGGGAAACCAGGCACTGCCCATCACCTGCCCAATACCATTCGTACTGTGATCATGGTGGGGGCAGCATCATGTCTGGAGGAAACCAGGTACTGCCCATCACCTGCCCAATACCATCCCTACAGTGATCATGGTGGGGGGCAGCATCATGTCTGGAGGAAACCAGGTACTGCCCATCACCTGCCTAATACCATCCCTACAGTGATCATGGTGGGGGCAGCATCATGTCTGGGGGAAACCAGGCACTGCCCATCACCTGCCCAATACCATCTCTACAGTGATCATGATGGGGGCAGCATCATGTCTGGGGGAAACCAGGCACTGCCCATCACCTGCCCAATACCATCCCTACAGTGATCATGGTGGGGGCAGCATCATGTCTGGAGGAAACCAGTTACTGCCCATCACCTGCCCAATACCATCCCCACAGTGATCATGGTGGGGGCAGCATCATGTATAGAGGAAACCAAGCACTGCCCATCACCTGCCCAATACCATCCTCACAGTGATCATGGTGGGGGCAGCATAATGTCTGGAGGAAACCAGGCACTGCCCATCACCTGCCCAATACCATCCCTACAGTAATCATGGTGGGGACAGCATCATGTCTGGAGGAAACCAGGCACTGCTCATCACCTGCCCAATACCATCTCTACAGTGATCATGGTGGGGGCAGCATCATGTCTGGGGGAAACCAGGCACTGCCCATCACCTGCCCAATACCATCTCTACACTGATCATGGTGGGAGCAGCATCATGTCTGGAGGAAACCAGGTACTACCCATCACCTGCCCAATACCATCCCTACAGTGATCATGGTGGGGGCAGCATCATGTCTGGAGGAAACCAGGCACTGCTCATCACCTGCCCAATACCATCTCTACAGTGATCATGGTGGGGGCAGCATCATGTCTGGGGGAAACCAGGCACTGCTCATCACCTGCCCAATACCATCTCTACAGTGATCATGGTGGGGGCAGCATCATGTCTGGGGGAAACCAGGCACTGCCCATCACCTGCCCAATACCATCCCTACAGTGATCATGGTGGGGGCAGCATCATGTCTGGGGGAAACCAGGCACTGCCCATCACCTGCCCAATACCATCCCTACAGTGATCATGATGGGGGCAGCATCATGTCAGTGTTCCTCCCTACAGTTTGCCTCTCCTCTTCTCTTTATTTAGATTTTCGTGTTTTCTCTATAAGATTTTCGGATTTCACTTCACACTTTTTCCTCGGTGATGAATTGGATAATAATTAAAAGCGGTGAAATCATTGAGCGGAGATTAGGCCTAAAGAACACATTAGCTGGTTTCTGGGGGATTAGGAGGCGGCGGAGTCTGTCTATAATTGGCTGTTCAATCCTTTAAGCTCCACTCCGCATTATCATAGGGGAAAATGAAGGTTGTTACATGCAAGAACCAAATCTGCTGCCTAATCCTCCCTGATAATATTCTACAAAAGTCACAGAAATCGCCCATATTTCTCCCCCCAAAAAAACTTGCATGGAGCAGGTAAATCAGTGTTTCCCAACCAGGATGCCTCCAGCTGTTTCAAAACGACAATTCCCAGCCATGCTTTTGCATGAAGTAGTTCCATTAAGCATTTCTGGGTTGTTCTGCTCTGTGCAGGTATTTTGCTGCCCAGCAATGAAAAAAACCAAAACAAGGTCTGATACATCTTGACGCGTTTCGAGCGCCTGCGCAGGTTATTTTTCTGCCCGGGCATGCTGGGAGTTGTATTTTTGCAACAGGTGGAGAAACACTAATCCACATTTTAGGAGGCAGTGGTGAGAGATGGGCCCCAATAAATAAGTAAATGTGTTACTGGGCTCCTCAGGGGCAGGGCTTTTTAAGGATTTTTAAAATGCAAAAAAATACAATTATACAAATTCTGCCCCTTTTCCCACATGCCCCCCCCCCCCAACCCCCATGTGGGAAAAGGGGCAGAATTTGTATAATTGTATTTTTTTGCATTTTAAAAATCCTTAAAAAGCCCTGCCCCTGAGGAGCCCAGTAACACATTTACTTATTTATTGGGGCCCATCTCTCATCACTGCCTCCTAAAATGTGGATTAGTGTTTCTCCACCTGTTGCAAAAATACAACTCCCAGCATGCCCGGGCAGAAAAATAACCTGCACAGGGCGGAACTACTCAGAAGTCTTCAATAGAAGCATCTACATCATGCCAATACTCCAACCCCCAGCATGCTCATCTGTAAACAAACCTGAGCATTGAGAAATATAAGGGGTGCAGTGTTTTTTTTTTTTTTTTTTTAGTGTCTGGATGCAAACAAGAATGTTCCCATTCACTGACAGCAAGCAGCAATCATACACAGTAAAGAATTGATTTAAAAAAAAAAAAAAATAATAATATATATATTAAAAACTTGCAGAACTGAATATAGTTTCTAAGACATGAAATCTGGATTTCCAGAGGGTCCTTTATTACTGCGGCTTCTGGTTTAATATGTCTACCTGGGGAGGGGTTGTTCTAAGCTGGTGAATCCTACCAGTAAAGGTTCAGCTTTGCAACAGCTGGAGGCACCCTGGTTGAGAAAAACGGTTGTAGACAAACAGGGAGGAGTAGGGGGGTCTGTTTACCAAAAGTCTTCAACTGTACTACTAAGGAAGCACTGCAGGGGTGTACACAACATAGTGGCACATCACCGACTATTAGTCCTTTGAACCAGTGCTCCTCAGGGGTGCGGTTTATTAAGGCTTTTTAAACCTCTCCCCCCCCCCCCCCCCATTCCTTGTCTACATAATCTACATCACTGATATAATTGCTCATACCAATAGGATTCACCATTTTAGAACACACCCCCGAGGAGACACACCTAACCAGTAGCCGCTATACTAAAGGACCCTCTCGAAATCCAGATCTCATGTTTTTAATATATTGGTGTTTTTTTTTTTTCTTCACTGTGTGAGATCTCAGCTTGCCGTCAGTGAATGGAAACATTCTTGTTTACATTCAGAACAAAAAAACTACACCCCTTTTCTTTCTCACAACTGAGGGTTTGTATACAGATGAACATGCTGGGAGTTGTTGTTTTGCTGCAGCTCAAGAGCCAAAGGTTTTTTAGACATTCAAAATAAATTTGGATTTGTGCCGAGTTGATTTGTTACAATTGTATCAAACTGATCAGAAATTGATGACAAAATCTAATTTATCCTCCAAAATATGTCAGCCAATAAGAACCATTCGTCCCATCTAGTCTGCCCAATATTAAGAATACTATCAATAGTCCCTGCCTTATCTTAAATGAAGGATGACTATCTATATCTTATATGAAGGATAGCCTTATACCTATCCCACTGTATTTGCAGCGACCACTTCTGCAGGAAGACTATTCCATGCATCCACTACTCTCTCAGTAAGGAAATACTTCCCAATATTACTGCAGAAACCTTTCTTCTCTAATATAACACTATGTCCTCTATATAACACTATGTCCTCTGTATAACACTATGGCCTCTGTATAACACTGTCCTCTGTATAACACTATGTCCTCTATATAACACTATGTCCTCTATATATAACACTATGTTCTTTATATATTACACTATGTCCTCTATATAACACTATGTCCTCTATATAACACTATGTCCTCTATATATAACACTATGTCCTCTGTATAACACTATGTCCTCTATATATGACACTATGTCCTCTGTATAACACTATGTCCTCTATATAACACTATGCCCTCTGCATAACACTATGTCCTTGGTATAACACTATGTCCTCTGTATAACACTATGTCCTCTATATAACACTATGCCCTCTGCATAACACTATGTCCTTGGTATAACACTATGTCCTCTGTATAATACTATGTCCTCTATATAACACTGTCCTCTGTATAACACTATGTCCTCTGTATAACACTATGTCATCTATATAACACTATGTCCTCTATATATAACACTATGTCCTCTATATATAACTCTATGTCCTCTGCATAACACTATGTCCTTGGTATAACACTATGTCCTCTGTATAACACTATGTCCTCTATATATGACACTATGTCCTCTGTATAACACTATGTCCTCTATATAACACTATGCCCTCTGCATAACACTATGTCCTTGGTATAACACTATGTCCTCTGTATAACACTATGTCCTCTATATTACACTATGCCCTCTGCATAACACTATGTCCTTGGTATAACACTATGTCCTCTGTATAATACTATGTCCTCTATATAACACTGTCCTCTGTATAACACTATGTCCTCTGTATAACACTATGTCATCTATATAACACTATGTCCTCTATATATAACACTATGTCCTCTATATATAACTCTATGTCCTCTATATAACACTATGTCCTCTATATATATCACTGTCCTCTTTATAACACTATGTCCTCTATATATAACACTGTCCTCTGTATAACACTATGTCCTCTGTATAACACTATGTCCTCTATATATAACACTATGTCCTCTATATATAACACTATGTCCTCTGTATAACACTATGTCCTCTATATATAACACTATATCCTCTATATATAACACTATGTCCTCTATATATAACACTGTCCTCTGTATAACACTATGTCCTCTGTATAACACTATGTCCTCTATATATAACACTATGTCCTCTATATATAACACTATGTCCTCTGTATATAACACTATGTCCTCTGTATAACACTATGTCCTCTATATATAACACTATGTCCTCTATATATAACACTATGTCCTCTGTAAAACACTAAGGTCATTTAATCTTTCCTAGTAAGTTATATCCTGCAGTCCATACACTAGTTTAGAATCTTCTCTACACTCTCTTCAATGTACAGTCGTGTCCGTAAATGTCGGCGCCCCTGAAATTGTTCAAGAAAATGAAGCATTTCTCACAGAAAAGGATTGCAGTAACACATGTTTTGCTATACACATGTTTATTCCCTTTGTGTGTATATATATATATATATATATATATATATATATATAGATCTCCTCTCCTCTGTATATATATATATTGCAGTAACACATGTTTTTGCTATATACATGTTTATTCCCTTTGTGTATATTGGAACTAAACCAAAAAAGGGAGGAAAAAAAGCAAATTGGACATAATGTCACCAAACTCCAAAAATGGACTGGACAAAATTATTGTCACCCTTTCAAAATTGTGGAAAAGATTGTTTCAAGCATGTGATGCTCCTTTAAACTCACCTGGGGCAAGTAACAGGTGTGAGCAATATAAAAATCACACCTGAAAGCAGATAAAAAGGAGAGAAGTTCACTTAGTCTTTGCATTGTGTGTCTGTGTGCCACACTAAGCGTGGACAACAGAAAGAGGAGAAGAGAACTGTCTGAGGACTTGAGAACCAAAATTGTGGAAAAATATCAACAATCTCAAGGTTACAAGTCCATCTCCAGAGATCTAGATTTGCCTTTGTCCAACATTATCAAGAAGTTTGCAACCCATGGCACTGTAGCTAATCTCCTTGGGTGAGGACGGAAGAGAAAAATTGATTAAAGATGTCAAAGCCGCATAGTCTGGATGGTGGATAAGCAGCCCCAAACAAGTTCCAAAGATATTCAAGCTTTCCTGCAGGCTCAGGGAGCATCAGTGTCAGCGCAAACTATCCGTTAACATTTAAATGAAATGAAACTCTATGGAGGAGACCCAGGAGGACCCCACTATGGAGGAGACCCAGGAGGACCCCACTATGGAGGAGACCCAGGAGGACCCCACTGCTGACACAGAGACATAAAAAGAGAAGACTACATTTTGCCAAAATTAACTTTAGTAACCAAAATCCTTCTGGGAAACGTCTTGTGGACAGATGAGACCAAGATAGAGCTTTTTGGTAAAGCAAATCATTCTACTGTTTACCGAAAACGGAATGAGGCCTACAAAGAAAAGAACACAGTACCTACAGTGACATATGGTGGAGGTCAATGATGTTTTGGGGTTGCTTTGCTGCCTCTGGCACTGGGTGCCTTGAATGTGTACAAGACATCATGAAATCTCAGGATTGCCAACAGATTTTGGGTCGCACTGTACAGCCCAGTGTCAGAAAGCTGGGTTTGCGTCCCAGCTTGCAATGCGGCCGAGACCTGACATCACTAGTCAGCTGATGACAGGGAGCCTGTCTGCTTTAATGGGTGGAGGGATCGCTTGGTGGGAGAGAGATCAATCTGCAACTAATGCAACAGCTGTAGGCACCCTGATTGAAAACCACAGGTCTTTTGAATGGATGCAGCTCATTTATGTTTCAATGGGTGGGGTGGCTGATGTGTGGGAGGGAGGAAACTGGAATTGTGGGATTTGTAGTAAAAAAAAAAGAAAAGTCAAACAGGAAATACCAGTTCACAAAAAGCTAGCCACAGTGTTATGGTAATCTGACAGCATAGCCATTTAGCCCAAGACAAGCGCAGATCCTCCCTAACCATGTCCATTACTGTCTGCCAGGTATGTACTAAAATCACCTTAGAACCCCTTTCATGTTAAGGGTGCCAATAATTTTGTCCAGACCATTTTTGGAGTTTGGTGACATTATGCCCAATTTGCTTTTTTCCCTCCCTTTTTTGGTTGAGTTCCAATACACACAAAGGGAATAAACATGTGTATAGCTAAACCTGTGTTACTGCAATCCTTTTCTGTGAGAAATACTTCATTATCTAGAAACATTTCAGGTGGGGCCAACATTTACGGCCATGACTGTATCTATATCCTTCTGGAGATACGGTCTCCAGTACTGATCACAAAATTCCTAAAACGCTCGGGTTTTCCTCGAAACGCGTTGACTTTGGGTTGTTGATCTTTCTGGGCGTCTTTTTCTCTGCCCTGTAATAAGAAACCATACTCAGGATTTTCCATTTCTTCTTTTTCTATACATGATTTTCCAGATTAACCATGAATTGCGTGGTGAGTAGTGAAATGTTCTTCCCGCGTCTCGTTCTGTACAGTAATAATAAACCACTCGCAGTCTGTAAGCTGAATAAAGGCTTTTTTTTTTTTGTGTTAATGTCGGGATTCCCGTCATGTAAAATGCAATTATCGTCCTTTTGGTAAATTCCTCCGCTCTCAGGACGCATTTCGCACCTCGCTGTGACTGTTTCCATTAACCTCGAATGGCCAAGTCGATCTATTTTTGGCAATGGGTATGTGAGGAATTCTATATATACTGAACTGGTGTGACTGACGTGTTTGTATATATATATATATACTTCGCTGACTGCTACAACAGGTTGTCTGTTCTGGACTTTACATTTCTGTTATTTATAGGTCGAGCCAGGGGCCAATTGTAGCCCTCAGTCATGTGACTGGCTGGAATTCAGCTCCTGACTGGGCACTTTCGGGAGTATTTTAGTCGGAATAACTAGGCGTTGCGTACTTCCAACAGTGCCGGTTATGGACGAAACTGTCCTGTCAGTCAGGCTGGAAAAAGGGCGTGAGCTTACACAGACCCCGCCCCAAAGTGGACATTGTTGGATTTTTCTGGGATGTTTCCAGGCAAGCTTATTTTTAAATGTCCTGATTTAAAGGGGTACTCCGGTGAAAACCTTTTTTCTTTTAAATCAACTGGTGGCAGAAAGTTAAACATATTTGTAAATTACTTCTATTAAAAAATCTTAATCCTTCCAGTACTTATTAGCTGCTGAATGCTACAGAGGAAATTCCTTTCTTTTTGGAACACTGATGACATCACGAGCACAGTGCTCTCTGCTGACATCTCTGTCCATTTTAGCAACCGTGCATAGCAGATCTATGCTAAGGGCAGCATGGTGGCTCAGTGGTTAGCACTGCTGCCTTGCAGTGCTGGGGACTTGGGTTCAAATCTCACTAAGGACAACAATAAATAAAGTGTTATTATTATTATAATAACGTCAGCAGAGAGCACTGTGCTCGTGATGTCATCAGAGAGCATTCCAAAAAGAAAAGAATTTCCTCTGTAGTATTCAGCAGCTAATAAGTACAGGAAGGATTAAGATTTTTTAATAGAAGTAATTTACAAATATGTTTAACTTTCTGCCACCAGTTGATTTAAAAGAAAAAAGGTTTTCACCGGAGTACCCCTTTAAAAACATTGGGGGAGATTTATCAAAACCTGTGCAGAGGAAGAGTGGTGCGGTTGCCCATAGCAACCAATCAGATTGCTTCTTTCATTTTCCACAGGCCTCTTAAGAGGCCTGTGGAAAATGAAAGAAGCAATCTGATTGGTTGCTATGGGCAACTGCACCACTCTTCCTCTGCACAGGTTTTGATAAATCTCCCCCATTGTCTCTATCTATGTCATGTGTAATAGTTATCTAGGTCATATGTATCTATCTGTCATATCTGTCTCATAAGCATCGATCTACAGGGTGGGCCATTAATATGGATACACCTTAATAACATGGGAATGGTTGGTGATAGTAACTTCCTATTTGTGGCACATTAGTATATGTGAGGGGGGAAACTTTCCAAGATGGGTGGTGACCATGGCGGCCATTTTGAATCCAACTTTTGTTTTTTCAATAGGAAGAGGGTCATGTGACACATCAAACTTATTGGGAATTTCACAAGAAAAACAATGATGTGTTTGGTTTTAACGTAACTTTATTCTTTCATGAGTTATTTACAAGTTTCTGACCACTTATAAAATGTCTTCAATGTGCTGCCCATTGTGTTGGATTGTCAATGCAACCCTCTTCTCTATATACTGCTATATACTACTATATACACCGCAGGAGAAATGCTAGCACAGGCTTCCAGTATCTGTATACACTGCTATATACTACTATATACACCGCAGGAGAAATGCTAGCACAGGCTTCCAGTATTCGTATACACTGCTATATACTACTATAAACACCGCAGGAGAAATACTAGCACAGGCTTCCAGTATCCGTATACACTGCTATATGCTACTATATACACCGCAGGAGAAATGCTAGCACAGGCTTCCAGTATCCGTATACACTGCTCTATACTACTATATACACCGCAGGAGAAATGCTTGCACAGGCTTCCAGTATCCGTATACACAGCTATATACTACGATATACACCGCAGGAGAAATGCTAGCACAGGCTTCCAGTATCCATATACACTGCTATATACTACTATATACACCGAAGGAGAAATGCTAGCACAGGCTTCCAGTATCCGTATACACTGCTATATACTACTATATAAACCGCAGGAGAAATGCTAGCACAGGCTTCCAGTATCCATATACACTGCTATATACTACTATATACACCGCAGGAGAAATGCTAGCACAGGCTTCCAGTATCCGCATACACTGCTATATACTACTATATACACCGCAGGAGAAATGCTAGCACAGGCTTCCAATATCCGTATACACTGCTATATACTACTATATACACAGCAGGAGAAATGCTAGCACAGGCTTCCAGTATCCGTATACACTGCTATATACTACTATATACACCGCAGGAGAAATGCTAGCACAGGCTTCCAGTATCCATATACACTGCTATATACTACTATATACACCGCAGGAGAAATGCTAGCACAGGCTTCCAGTATCTGTATACACTGCTATATACTACTATAGACACCGCAGGAGAAATGCTAGCACAGGCTTCCAGTATCCGTATACACTGCTATATACTACTATATACACCGCAGGAGAAATGCTAGCACAGGCTTCCAGTATCCGTAGTTTCAGGTGCTGCACATCTCGTATCTTCACAGCATAGACAATTGCCTTCAGATGACCCCAAAGATAAAAGTCTAAGGGGGCCATTCTTCATCATTGGAAACCTCAAGGCCACTGGATATGTGAAATTGCTACATGATGATGTGTTTCCCTCTTTATGCACTGAAGCTGCACGTTCCCTGAGTTTTTCCAGCAAGATGGTGACCACCACATTATGGGTGTCAGGTCCGAGCATTCCTAGATGAACAGTTTCCTGGAAAGTGGATTGGTTGTCGTGGGCCAGTTGAATGGCCCCCAAGGTCTCCCGATCTGACCCCCTTAGACTTTTATCTTTGGGGTCATCTGAAGGCAATTGTCTATGCTGTGAAGATACGAGATGTGTAGCACCTGAAACTACGGATACTGGAAGCCTGTGCTAGCATTTCTCCTGCGGTGTATATAGTAGTATATAGCAGTGTTTACGGATACTAGAAGCCTGTGCTAGCATTTCTCCTGCGGTGTATATAGTAGTATATAGCAGTGTATACGGATACTGGAAGCCTGTGCTAGCATTTCTCCTGCGGTGTATATAGTAGTATATAGCAGTGTATACAAATACTGGAAGCCTGTGCTAGCATTTCTCCTGCGGTGTATATAGTAGTATATAGCAGTGTATACGGATACTGGAAGCCTGTGCTAGCATTTCTCCTGCGGTGTATATAGTAGTATATAGCAGTGTATACGGATACTGGAAGCCTGTGCTAGCATTTCTCCTGCGGTGTATATAGTAGTATATGGCAGTGTATACGGATACTGGAAGCCTGTGCTAGCATTTCTCCTGCGGTGTATATAGTAGTATATGGCAGTGTATACGGATACTGGAAGCCTGTGCTGGCATTTCTCCTGCGGTGTATATAGTAGTATACAGCAGTATATAGAGAAGAGGGTTGCATTGACAATCCAACACAATGGGCAGCACATTGAACACATTTTATAAGTGGTCAGAAACATGTAAATAACTCATGAAAGAATAAAGTTACGTTAAAACCGAACACATCATTGTTTTTTCCCATTAAGTTTGATGTGTCACATGACCCTCTTCCTATTGAAAAAACTAAAGTTGGATTGAAAATGGCCGACATCAAAATGGCCACCATGGTCACCACCCATCTTGAAAAGTTCCCCCCTCACATATACTAATGTGCCACAAATAGGAAATTAATATCACCAGCCATATAAATGGCCCACCCTGTATAATACTACTCCTATGTACAAGAATGTAACTACTATAATACTGTTCCTATATACAAGAATATAACTACTATAATACTGCTCCTATATACAAGAATATAACTCCTATAATACTGCTTCTATATACAATAATATAACTACTATAATACTGCTCCTATATACAAGAATATAACTACTATAATACTGCTCGTATATACAAGAATATAACTACTATAATACTGCTCATATATACAAGAATATAACTACTATAATACTGCTCCTATATACAAGAATATAACTACTATAATACTCCTCCTATATACAAGAATATAACTACTATAATACTGCTCCCTATATACAAGAATATAACTACTATAATACTGCTCCTATATACAAGAATATAACTACTATAATACTGCCCCTATATACAAGAATATAACTGCTATAATACTGCTCCTATGTACAAGAATATAACTGCTATAATACTGCTCCCTATATACAAGAATATAACTACTATAATACTGCTCCCTATATACAAGAATATAACTACTATAATACTGCTCCCTATAGACAAGAATATAACTACTATAATACTGCTCCCTATATACAAGAATATAACTGCTATAATACTGCTCCTATATACAAGAATATAACTACTATAATGTGGAGGGGAGATAGAGAGATAGGACCGCACCGCGATCACCCACAATATCTGGGAGTGTATGCACTGTAACAGGGGAAGTCGGAGGTATGGGGCGGGGTGGTGCAAGAAAGCAGGAGAGAACAATGTCCAAAATATCAAAGTGAGAAAAAGGTTGCTTCTGCACTCACCCTTCTTGCGCTGTGTCACTGAGTTAGTCCATGTACGGCCGGCCGCTGTACGGGAGATGATACGGAGAGATCGCTACAGCCGGAGCTGAGCGGTGACAGCTACGAGCTCGTTTCGCGGTTAAAACCGCTTCTTCGGGCCTCACCTCGTGTCTGTCTAAGCGCATCCTTTATCTGGGCGCTCCTATGACGTCATCCTCGGTAGGAGGAGACTAGTGTACCTGTTCAGGTACGTGATTGACATTCACAAAAAATGTTATCAAAGTGGATAAAAACGAAGAAGTTGCAATAAGAATAAAAAATGTGTAAGGGGGGAGTGAGATAAATTCAAACAAAAAGGGGAAGTCTTTAAGTACACGTGGATTGCAGAATTAGTTCATGTCAGTGTACGGGGCGTCATACACTGGAGCTCACAGAAATACTGTAAGCTCGTTGCGATCATTAAGCCCCAAAATGCCCATGGCATCGGTCTTAATGATCCAATGTGCCTCTCGCTGTCGGAGGACTTTCTCTCTGGCTGTGCCCCCGGTGGCTATTTTTTCTAAGCCGCAGAAAATCAGTGTTTTTTCATCACTGTTGTGGTGAGCCTTCATATGCTCGATTAGTCTGGCCGAGCCGATCCCTGTTTTAAGGGACCGTTTGTGCTCCCTGAATCTAGAAAAAAGGCAGCGTTTGGTGGACCCTATGTAATACCTTTTGCAGGGACATAGGATCGCATATATGACCCATTCTGATCTGCAGAAAATAAAGTCATGTATAGAAATGTCACAGTTTCCCAATTTGATGTAGGCGCCTCTGTACATCTGGGGGCAGTGGATACATGTCCCACATTTGTAGTTTCCTTTTAATTCATTTTTCGCTATCCAGTTCTCGCCAAGTTTTTTGCTGGAGAAAGAGGAGGAGACTAATTGGTTTTTCAGACTTTCACTCCTGCGAAAAGTGACCAGCGGTTTTTTCATTGCGGCTTTTTGTAGGACAGGATCTCTTTCAAGAATGTGCCAATTATTGAGGAGAGCTTTTCTGATGACAGTGGCAAGAGGGTTATATTGGAAGGAAAAAACAAATCTCTGCTCTTCAATGTCTTTTTCCGTTTTAGCAGACGTGGCGTGTTTTTTATTTTTCTTATATTTTTTGTTGATCAAGTCACTGCGGGGGATCTTTTTCACTCTCTCCAGAGCTTCTTTTAGTACTCTGGGAGGATAACCTCTTTCTTGGAATCTGTTGGTGAGTTCGTCAGCTTGTTTTATAAAACCTTCTTCTGTACTATTAATCTTTTTTATCCGGAGATATTGGCTGTATGGTAGAGCATTTTTTGTGTGCTGAGGATGATAACTTTGGTAGTGGAGATACGAGTTGGTGGCTGTCTCCTTTCTGTATCCTGTAGTGGTTATGTTGCCCTCTCTAATGTGGATCTCTACGTCCAGAAATTCGATTTTTTCGGCTGAAAATTTACTGGTGAAGAACATGTTCATCCTGTTGTGATTATTTAGGTACTGCACAAACTCGTTGAATTCGTATTCTTCGCCTTCCCATGCAATAAACACATCGTCCACAAAGCGACTGTACAATTTGATATGCCCGATATAAGGATTTTGTGAACTGTAGATGATCTTCTGCTCAAGTGCTGCCAAAAAAAGGTTTGCGAAGGTACATGCGACCGGAGTCCCCATCGCCGTACCTGTACGCTGGGAGTACCAATCCCCATCAAATGTGAAGCAATTGTTGGTGAGAATTAACTCCAAACCCTCTTTCACAAAGTTAGTGTAAGCTTCACTTTTGCCGGCGGTGATCAAGAAATCACCTATTACCCGGATCCCCAGTTCTTGTGGGATCCGGGTATAGAGGCTCTCTACATCAATGGTGGCCAGTTTGTAGGAGTCAGACCATTGGGTGCTGTCTAGAGTTTTTAGGAAGCTGTCTGTGTCCTTCAGGTAAGAAGGTACACTTACCAGTAAAGGTCTCAATAGCCAGTCCAGATACTGGGAGAGGTATTCCAAGGGCGCCCCAATTCCTGCAACA
Source organism: Hyla sarda (assembly GCF_029499605.1). NCBI lineage: Eukaryota > Metazoa > Chordata > Amphibia > Anura > Hylidae > Hyla > Hyla sarda. The sequence goes on from NW_026611014.1 coordinate 128,736, forward strand.
ATGGGTCTCCCCGGGGGAGATTCCAGGCTTTTGTGAACCTTAGGTAAAAAATACCAGTGCGGTTTTTTTGCGCATTCTGGTATAAGCTTTTCAGCCTTCTTCTTGTCTAGAAGTCCTTTCTCCACATTCTTGTGCAAGTATGTTCTCAGCCTGGAAATTATTTTATTCGTAGGATCCGTGGCAAGGGGCAGGTATACCTCCTGGTTCTTTAATTGACGGTGCGCTTCCTTCAGGTAATACTCTTTTGACATCACCACTACACTCCCACCTTTGTCGGCTTTTTTGATGACCAAATCTTGTCTGGTGCGGAGCCATTTGAGTGCTTTTTGTTCTTTCAGGGATAAATTACTTGTGGTACTGGGGTAGATGAGGGATTTGACATCTTTCATCACCTGAGCAGAAAATATATCGAGGCTACTCCCTGGTTGTATTTGGGGGGTGAAAGTGGACGGTACCCCTCCTTTAAATGTGTCAGGTGGGGGTATAATTTCCTCCTGCAATATGGGGTTGCTCTCTCTGTCCATATTCACCAGATCAAGAAGGCATTCTTGCTCAAATGGTGAAAAGGTTCCTGGTGCGAAAAATCCTAAAGGGCCAATGCTGGCTTGTACTTCTCCTTCTTTAACCACAATTGGTTTACTGGTTTTGTTGGTGGCTGTCTCAAAGAATTTATGCAGATTTATTCTCCTTATTCCTTTAAAGAGGTCCACTTCAAAAGACACAGGATTGAAAGGGGCGGGGATACAGTAATTTAGTCCTTTGGACAATAATGTCAAACAGTCATCATCCAAAGAGATGTCGGAAAGATTAAGTACTGTGGAGGTTTTTATGTTTTCTTGTTCCAGGTCACTTGTCTTCTGGGTCTTTGTGTTCTTCCTTTTTCTGCCCCGCCTGATGCGTTTTCTGGCGGGGCTCTTGCGTTTTTTGAAACCTCTATTGTCTTGTCCTCCTCTCTGGTAGCATTCTCTTCTGCAGAGCTGGAATCGGTATCCGATGTCCAGTATTCTCTGTTTTTGGTCCGTGGTTTAGTGTATTTCTTCCTCGGTACTCTTTTTTTCTGTTCTCTGTCCTGTTTCCATTCGAAAATGCGGTCATTTTCGTAGTCCATCTTATCCCGCAGAAATTTGTCTTTTTTTCTTTCCTTAATTTCTGCTTGTATGGGGATAAGTCTTTTTTCTAATTTCTGCAGGAACTGTTGCGATTGTCCTTCGGTAAGTCTTTTCCTTAGTTCTGTCTTGCATTTCAATAATTCTGTGGTCACAGAATTATATTCTTCCTCATTTCTTTTTAAGATTAAATTCATCATTTTCTCAGCGGTATCTAGTTGGATTTGTTTCCATTCTGCTTGAAACTGGGGGTCGGATTGGTACTGTGATGCCTCTCTGAAATGACGTAATCCTCTTGGTACTCTTTTGCTGCTTTGATATGATTTCAGAGATTTCACGGTCCAGAAAAGTCTGACTTCTTTTTCTGCTAGGTTGCTGATTCTGTATTCCAAGTTTCGTGTACTGATGACCTGCGTGTCATCTTTAGTATTGCATTCTTCAAAAAATTCCTCAACGTTTTCTCTCCCTAAAATTAGGGCTTCGGCCTGGTGATCCATACTTGATTCCCCTTCTTCATGCACTTCCATGTGCGACATCATCATATGATGGAAGAAAAAGATCCCGGAGTCCGTGGGTATGCGAGTGGCGTGCAAAGTCCAAAAAATGGGTACAATACAGAAAATGTGGAGGGGAGATAGAGAGATAGGACCGCACCGCGATCACCCACAATATCTGGGAGTGTATGCACTGTAACAGGGGAAGTCGGAGGTATGGGGCGGGGTGGTGCAAGAAAGCAGGAGAGAACAATGTCCAAAATATCAAAGTGAGAAAAAGGTTGCTTCTGCACTCACCCTTCTTGCGCTGTGTCACTGAGTTAGTCCATGTACGGCCGGCCGCTGTACGGGAGATGATACGGAGAGATCGCTACAGCCGGAGCTGAGCGGTGACAGCTACGAGCTCGTTTCGCGGTTAAAACCGCTTCTTCGGGCCTCACCTCGTGTCTGTCTAAGCGCATCCTTTATCTGGGCGCTCCTATGACGTCATCCTCGGTAGGAGGAGACTAGTGTACCTGTTCAGGTACGTGATTGACATTCACAAAAAATGTTATCAAAGTGGATAAAAACGAAGAAGTTGCAATAAGAATAAAAAATGTGTAAGGGGGGAGTGAGATAAATTCAAACAAAAAGGGGAAGTCTTTAAGTACACGTGGATTGCAGAATTAGTTCATGTCAGTGTACGGGGCGTCATACACTGGAGCTCACAGAAATACTGTAAGCTCGTTGCGATCATTAAGCCCCAAAATGCCCATGGCATCGGTCTTAATGATCCAATGTGCCTCTCGCTGTCGGAGGACTTTCTCTCTGGCTGTGCCCCCGGTGGCTATTTTTTCTAAGCCGCAGAAAATCAGTGTTTTTTCATCACTGTTGTGGTGAGCCTTCATATGCTCGATTAGTCTGGCCGAGCCGATCCCTGTTTTAAGGGACCGTTTGTGCTCCCTGAATCTAGAAAAAAGGCAGCGTTTGGTGGACCCTATGTAATACCTTTTGCAGGGACATAGGATCGCATATATGACCCATTCTGATCTGCAGAAAATAAAGTCATGTATAGAAATGTCACAGTTTCCCAATTTGATGTAGGCGCCTCTGTACATCATATGATGATGTCGCACATGGAAGTGCATGAAGAAGGGGAATCAAGTATGGATCACCAGGCCGAAGCCCTAATTTTAGGGAGAGAAAACGTTGAGGAATTTTTTGAAGAATGCAATACTAAAGATGACACGCAGGTCATCAGTACACGAAACTTGGAATACAGAATCAGCAACCTAGCAGAAAAAGAAGTCAGACTTTTCTGGACCGTGAAATCTCTGAAATCATATCAAAGCAGCAAAAGAGTACCAAGAGGATTACGTCATTTCAGAGAGGCATCACAGTACCAATCCGACCCCCAGTTTCAAGCAGAATGGAAACAAATCCAACTAGATACCGCTGAGAAAATGATGAATTTAATCTTAAAAAGAAATGAGGAAGAATATAATTCTGTGACCACAGAATTATTGAAATGCAAGACAGAACTAAGGAAAAGACTTACCGAAGGACAATCGCAACAGTTCCTGCAGAAATTAGAAAAAAGACTTATCCCCATACAAGCAGAAATTAAGGAAAGAAAAAAAGACAAATTTCTGCGGGATAAGATGGACTACGAAAATGACCGCATTTTCGAATGGAAACAGGACAGAGAACAGAAAAAAAGAGTACCGAGGAAGAAATACACTAAACCACGGACCAAAAACAGAGAATACTGGACATCGGATACCGATTCCAGCTCTGCAGAAGAGAATGCTACCAGAGAGGAGGACAAGACAATAGAGGTTTCAAAAAACGCAAGAGCCCCGCCAGAAAACGCATCAGGCGGGGCAGAAAAAGGAAGAACACAAAGACCCAGAAGACAAGTGACCTGGAACAAGAAAACATAAAAACCTCCACAGTACTTAATCTTTCCGACATCTCTTTGGATGATGACTGTTTGACATTATTGTCCAAAGGACTAAATTACTGTATCCCCGCCCCTTTCAATCCTGTGTCTTTTGAAGTGGACCTCTTTAAAGGAATAAGGAGAATAAATCTGCATAAATTCTTTGAGACAGCCACCAACAAAACCAGTAAACCAATTGTGGTTAAAGAAGGAGAAGTACAAGCCAGCATTGGCCCTTTAGGATTTTTCGCACCAGGAACCTTTTCACCATTTGAGCAAGAATGCCTTCTTGATCTGGTGAATATGGACAGAGAGAGCAACCCCATATTGCAGGAGGAAATTATACCCCCACCTGACACATTTAAAGGAGGGGTACCGTCCACTTTCACCCCCCAAATACAACCAGGGAGTAGCCTCGATATATTTTCTGCTCAGGTGATGAAAGATGTCAAATCCCTCATCTACCCCAGTACCACAAGTAATTTATCCCTGAAAGAACAAAAAGCACTCAAATGGCTCCGCACCAGACAAGATTTGGTCATCAAAAAAGCCGACAAAGGTGGGAGTGTAGTGGTGATGTCAAAAGAGTATTACCTGAAGGAAGCGCACCGTCAATTAAAGAACCAGGAGGTATACCTGCCCCTTGCCACGGATCCTACGAATAAAATAATTTCCAGGCTGAGAACATACTTGCACAAGAATGTGGAGAAAGGACTTCTAGACAAGAAGAAGGCTGAAAAGCTTATACCAGAATGCGCAAAAAAACCGCACTGGTATTTTTTACCTAAGGTTCACAAAAGCCTGGAATCTCCCCCGGGGAGACCCATTGTTGCAGGAATTGGGGCGCCCTTGGAATACCTCTCCCAGTATCTGGACTGGCTATTGAGACCTTTACTGGTAAGTGTACCTTCTTACCTGAAGGACACAGACAGCTTCCTAAAAACTCTAGACAGCACCCAATGGTCTGACTCCTACAAACTGGCCACCATTGATGTAGAGAGCCTCTATACCCGGATCCCACAAGAACTGGGGATCCGGGTAATAGGTGATTTCTTGATCACCGCCGGCAAAAGTGAAGCTTACACTAACTTTGTGAAAGAGGGTTTGGAGTTAATTCTCACCAACAATTGCTTCACATTTGATGGGGATTGGTACTCCCAGCGTACAGGTACGGCGATGGGGACTCCGGTCGCATGTACCTTCGCAAACCTTTTTTTGGCAGCACTTGAGCAGAAGATCATCTACAGTTCACAAAATCCTTATATCGGGCATATCAAATTGTACAGTCGCTTTGTGGACGATGTGTTTATTGCATGGGAAGGCGAAGAATACGAATTCAACGAGTTTGTGCAGTACCTAAATAATCACAACAGGATGAACATGTTCTTCACCAGTAAATTTTCAGCCGAAAAAATCGAATTTCTGGACGTAGAGATCCACATTAGAGAGGGCAACATAACCACTACAGGATACAGAAAGGAGACAGCCACCAACTCGTATCTCCACTACCAAAGTTATCATCCTCAGCACACAAAAAATGCTCTACCATACAGCCAATATCTCCGGATAAAAAAGATTAATAGTACAGAAGAAGGTTTTATAAAACAAGCTGACGAACTCACCAACAGATTCCAAGAAAGAGGTTATCCTCCCAGAGTACTAAAAGAAGCTCTGGAGAGAGTGAAAAAGATCCCCCGCAGTGACTTGATCAACAAAAAATATAAGAAAAATAAAAAACACGCCACGTCTGCTAAAACGGAAAAAGACATTGAAGAGCAGAGATTTGTTTTTTCCTTCCAATATAACCCTCTTGCCACTGTCATCAGAAAAGCTCTCCTCAATAATTGGCACATTCTTGAAAGAGATCCTGTCCTACAAAAAGCCGCAATGAAAAAACCGCTGGTCACTTTTCGCAGGAGTGAAAGTCTGAAAAACCAATTAGTCTCCTCCTCTTTCTCCAGCAAAAAACTTGGCGAGAACTGGATAGCGAAAAATGAATTAAAAGGAAACTACAAATGTGGGACATGTATCCACTGCCCCCAGATGTACAGAGGCGCCTACATCAAATTGGGAAACTGTGACATTTCTATACATGACTTTATTTTCTGCAGATCAGAATGGGTCATATATGCGATCCTATGTCCCTGCAAAAGGTATTACATAGGGTCCACCAAACGCTGCCTTTTTTCTAGATTCAGGGAGCACAAACGGTCCCTTAAAACAGGGATCGGCTCGGCCAGACTAATCGAGCATATGAAGGCTCACCACAACAGTGATGAAAAAACACTGATTTTCTGCGGCTTAGAAAAAATAGCCACCGGGGGCACAGCCAGAGAGAAAGTCCTCCGACAGCGAGAGGCACATTGGATCATTAAGACCGATGCCATGGGCATTTTGGGGCTTAATGATCGCAACGAGCTTACAGTATTTCTGTGAGCTCCAGTGTATGACGCCCCGTACACTGACATGAACTAATTCTGCAATCCACGTGTACTTAAAGACTTCCCCTTTTTGTTTGAATTTATCTCACTCCCCCCTTACACATTTTTTATTCTTATTGCAACTTCTTCGTTTTTATCCACTTTGATAACATTTTTTGTGAATGTCAATCACGTACCTGAACAGGTACACTAGTCTCCTCCTACCGAGGATGACGTCATAGGAGCGCCCAGATAAAGGATGCGCTTAGACAGACACGAGGTGAGGCCCGAAGAAGCGGTTTTAACCGCGAAACGAGCTCGTAGCTGTCACCGCTCAGCTCCGGCTGTAGCGATCTCTCCGTATCATCTCCCGTACAGCGGCCGGCCGTACATGGACTAACTCAGTGACACAGCGCAAGAAGGGTGAGTGCAGAAGCAACCTTTTTCTCACTTTGATATTTATAACTACTATAATACTGCTCCTATACACAAGAATATAACTACTATAATACTGCTCCTATATACAAGAATATAACTACTATAATACTGCTCCTATATACAAGAATATAACTACTATAATACTGCTCATATATACAAGAATATAACTACTATAATACTGCTCCTATATACAAGAATATAACTACTATAATACTGCTCCTATATACAAGAATATAACTACTATAATACTGTCTCCTATATACAAGAATATAACTACTATAATACTGCCTCCTATGTACAAGAATATAACTACTATAATACTGCTCCTATATACAAGAATATAACTACTATAATACTGCTCCTATATACAAGAATATAACTACTATAATACTGCTCCTATATACAAGAATATAACTACTATAATACTGCTCCTATATACAAGAATATAACTACTATAATACTGCTCCTATATACAAGAATATAACTACTATAATACTGCTCCTATATACAAGAATATAACTACTATAACAGGTTTATTCTTCTAGTTAAACTAATCAGTATAAACATTTCCGTGCTTCTGAAAAAAAATTACTGTCTCCTCCTCCGGCTCTGAATAATAATACGGAAATATTGTTATGGATCAAAACAGGAAATTAAACCAGATATGATCAGTGGGAGAATAAACGCCAATATTATTTCTGGGAGCTCAGGACAATGATATCACATGTTACAGTCACCAAGAGGAGATGGGACATTGGGCTCCGAAATAACAAAAGAAAATCACTAGTGAATAGGAAGAAACATTTCACAGCCCTTTTCGACCCTTGTTTTGATAAAACCACTTATTTATTGGTATGTATTTAAATATATATATATATATATATAT
>NW_026611015.1:0-136000 GCF_029499605.1 Hyla sarda
CAGTGAGTGCCGCCCCCTAACAATGACAACGGCCGATCCCGTTGGATCCTTGACATGTGGAAGCGAAGCTTGCAATACTCAAGCTTAGTAACACTTGTGGGACTCGGGAGAATACCGAATAATGATAACCTGACCATAACCTTCATCTGCTATACATTATCAATACGTAACTATTCGCATCCCTGCAAAGTTATTGTAACTAGGGCCATGCACCTGCATGTAATTCCCCTAAACCTTAGGAAACCATGACAACTGAAGGACGACACAGCCTCTAATGTTAAGCTGTCCTGATGTCCCAATGGGGAACTACCTAAAGCGTCAACTAACCAAGCAACTAACTAACCCAGCCGACGGCTAGAGGGCTTGCGAACCACCCTCTTGTGCACTCACCAGGGTAGATTTGATGGCATGGAATGCAAACAATGACGCCCCGTCAGAGCAAGACCGCGTGATATTACACTGGATACCTGACAGAAATACTTTGATAGAATTATGCTGGATGCAAAGAAGAGTGGCAAAACCCGATAAATGCAAATAGGAATAAAATGGCACATGAGACATCCTCTAAGTATCTAATGTAAAACATTGTGAAAGTATTCTAGGCTACACGTTGGAAGCTCTGAATGAGCTGCAGACGTGAAAAGTCCCAGAGAACAGCCCTATGCCCGTATACACAACTTCAAGTGCTAACAACGTGTATACACAAAAGACTACGTAATCACCAACCTAATCCTGTGTCAGGTTACTACTGTAACCAACCTGTGGACGTTAACGGCAATGAAGCCACTTATGCAGCAACATGATGATGAGACTCAACCAACATGTGACCACTATCATCGTTAACCTAAGTCAAGACAAACAAAACCGAGCACACAGAACCAAGCTATGTCCCTAGTGCTAAGTAAACATATGGACACATGATGACGTTGCCGTCGACCTGAAGTTGTGTCAGGTCGCAACTGAACCAATCTGTAGACGAGACAGGCCAGAACATGAATAAAAGATTCAACCAAATCTGTAACTAACAGTATGACCGCCACCCTGAACCAAAACAGGTCGTAACCATAATACACCTATAGACATGGCAATTAAGAATGGAAACATAAAGCTATCCCTGTAGCATAACCCAGCTACTGAAAAAACATAATGTATACAAAATATTATCGCCAACCCAAAGTCGTGTCAGGTTGTACCCAGACTGACCTGCAGATGTGACTGATCTAGCCGAATTAAAGCCTCAACCAACATATATGACTACAAGTATCGATGTCCACATGAAACCAAGACAGGTTGTGACCACGATTGACTTATAGCCGTGACAAATCATATTGGAAAATAAAGCTATATTACTGTGCATAACCCCACAACTGAAAAACACTGCATATAACAACATAGACGCCAACCTGAAATCGTGTCAGGTAGTACCCGGACTGACCTGTAGATATGATTGATCCAGCCGCATTTAAAAAGCCTCAACCAATATAGATAACTATAAGTATCGACATCAACCTGAAGCAGAGACAGGTCGTAAGCCTGCTTGACCTGTCGACTTAGCAAGTAATAAACCGAACCCCAGCTATAATTTTCGTCCATGTTAACAAAATGGTAACCCATGGAATTATCTGTGCAGATTTGCCCAAAGCCATGAAACCCGCGCAGTATCACAGACACGGGTGTATGGTCTAAATACCGTAACATAGTACAGCAAAATATCATGAAACGAATACCTAATGAACCTATGAATCTATACCGAATAGAACAATCCTGCCCCAAAAATATATGCCTTGCATGACTTCTTGATCCACACGCAGACCATAAAATATAACGTGAGCCCGGCATAATCATCAAGGCCAGATGCACCTCACTAACACTACAACCACATGCTCAAACAACTCATGACCATATACACAGTCAAAACTATACGGGCATATGTATAAAGCTTTGAGCGCGTACACCGAACAGACTATAAACGTGTGGCTAGAAAAACTACACAAGCGAGCATATGCACTGAACAAACTATATAAACAGATACACAGAGCAACTTATCCGCACAGACAGGAATAATGAGTATATCACCGCTTATGTGTCGTAACGTTGTTGTTCTGAAGGCGTGTCAGTAACAACAATTATGCCATGTATCCCCCTGCAGACGTGGCAGGTATAATAGGTATACACAATCTGAGTGTCGTAACGTCGTTGCTCTGAAGGCGTGTCAGTAACAACAATTGTGCAATGTAACGCCCTGCAGATGTGGCAGGCATGATGGGTATACCCCACCTATGTGTCGTAATGTCATTGCTCTGAAGACGTGTCAGTAACAACAACTATGCAATGTATCCCCCTGCAGACGTGGCAGGTATAATGGGTATACACCACCTATGTGTCGTAATGTCGTTGCTCTGAAGACGTGTCAGTAACAACGACTATGCAGTGTATCCCCCTGCAGACGTGGCAGGTATAATGGGTATACACTACCTATGTGTCGTGTTATTGTTGTGCTGAAGGCGTGTCAGTAACAATAATGCAACGTACCCCCCCCCTGCTGGCGTGGCAGGCAAAATGGGTATACACCCCCTGTAACGCGTTATTGTTCTGAAGACGTGTCAGTAACAACTACACCATGTATCTCCCTGCCTATATACAGATGTACAGAACGACTATGTGCGAAATTGTTGAATAACAGCTTTGCGTGGCTGTACCACCAAACTAGATGACCGTATACTCAGGCCAACTATGCGTGTATGCACCATCAAAGCAAACGCACATGTGGCCAATCACAACCGATGACAAAGAATATGCATGCATGTAGTAACTATTAAGACCACGTACCTGCGCACAGGGCAACACCCCATGCGCTGTCCGAGCATGTGCGCGGCACAAACGCCACGAGTGCGCGAACCTCACAAACCCACAGTGCGCGTACCGCACACATGTCACAAGCGCACGCACAGCATGAACCCCATGAACACACAAATAATCCAACCCAACAAGCATGTACAGTGTAAATCCTACGAGCGTGAGAAACCCATAGATCTACAAATGTGTGTACAGTACAATTCCTACAAGCGCGTGTACAGTATGAATCCTACAAGCATGTGTACAGCATATCCTACTAGTGTGTGTACAGCAAAATTCCTACAAGTGTGTGTACAGCATAAATCCTACAAGCATGTACAAGCATGTGTACAGTATAAATGGTACAAGCATGAATCTTAAAAGTATGCACAAGCGTGTGTACAGTATAAATCCTACAAGCGAGTGAACAGTATAAACGCCACAAGCATGTGTACAGCATGAATCCTACGAGCGTGTGTACAGAGTACAGTATAAATCCTACAAATGTGTGTATAGTATGAATGCTACGAACGTGTGTACAGCACTTATGAGGGCATGTGCACAGAACAACTATATGGCTGTATGCGCAGAATTATTGGAGCGAACAAATTATATGAGTATGCACAAAAACAACTATATGCAGTGACCAACTATATATGCAGTGACCAACTATATATGCAGTGACCAACTATATGTGCAGTGACCAACTATATATGCAGTGACCAACTATATGTGCAGTGACCAACAATATATGCAGTGACCAACTCTATATGCAGTGACCAACTCTATATGCAGTGATTAACTATATATGCAGTCACCAACTATATATGCAGACCAACTATATATGCAGTGACCAACAATATATGCAGTGACCAACAATATATGCAGTGACCAACGATATATGCAGTGACCAACTATATATGCAGTGACCAACTATATATGCAGTGACCAACAATATATGCAGTGACCAACGATATATGCAGTGACCAACTATATATGCAGTGGCCAACTATATATGCAACGACCAATATATATGCAGTGACCAACTATATATGCGGTGACCAACAAATATGCAGTGACCAACTATATGACCGTGTACGAAGATTGAATTATAAGAGCGTGTACACCGACGACTATATGACCATATAGCATAGAATAATGAAGCGTGTGCCCGGCTACATTACCGTCTGTGTGCACAGAATTACTATAAGAGCGTACTTATAAGGCAATTTGTAGAAATGTGTGTGTATATATATATATATATATATATATATATATATATATATTTATTCTTGTGTGTGTGTGTGTGCTTGCTACTGACGACTAATGTATACCAATAAGATTAGGAGACCCCCGAACTTATGAGACTGCAATCCCCTGTGCTACTCCGATTCACATTGCACAAAGTGACTGCACCCTGGATTTAAATGTAAACACGTGACCTGAGTATGCTGTACAGATAACCAACAATTATGAACTCACAATACCCCATAGGTCATTGAAAACATGTCCCCTGTGCATGAGGAAACAGCTCCTGTGAGTAAATACCCTAAACAACCGTAGCAGCTTCCCCAAATGACCCAGTGCAGACACCGGGATGGGTTATGGGGCGTTTATGATAAGAGCTCTCCCCGTGTACTGAAGAACCGATATAGTGAAGTCCCGCCCGGTGGCAACTTCCCAACCTGCATAGTAACAGAGGCTGCGGGCGGCGGGCAATGTGGAATATGCTTGTAACATGTAGTTGCCCCGGCTCCCGGTCTCCGCAGCGCCACATACTCACCGCCCGTAGTTGTAAGTCGCCGGACCTGGAGCCCCGACAGGCATACTCACCACCCGCACTAACGCTACATCCTACTTCTGGTCAGCTGACTTGCTGACATCACGTGACGAACCCGCGGCGTCAAGCTCGGGTACTGCCGCTGGGTTCTTATAGCGAAATCCCGCCCCTCCCACAAATACAGGCTGATAAATCAGCCTTAAAACATATATTTTTTTTTAATTTTATCTTTTTCTTGGTCACTGCTCCTGCACTCACATTTAAGCTCAGAAATGTTTTATTTATACAGTTATCACTGAGCACTAGAAACCATGGAATATTTTGTGAGATGTTTCTGCAAGAATTTTCTGGGATGTAAAATTTGGCGCAAAAAAAATCCAATATGGCTGCAAAAAAAAAATTGAGGTGCGAAAATGAATTTTCACATATTTTCAAAGCAGCACAAGAGACCTTTGAAAATGTGAGGAGAAAAAAAAGGTGTGAATCATATCGCTGGAACAGAAATTACATAAGTTTTTGAGAATCTCCCACAGAATATCTGGGTTTAAAAAATATGTAATTTTGCTGAACAATCTGTCCCCTTACCTCTATATCAGTGTTTACCAACCAGAATGTCTCCAAGTGTTGCAAAACTTGGCATGCTGGGAGTTGCAGTTTTGCCAAAGCTGGAGGTACCCTGGTTGGTAAACACTGTGTACATGTACCAGAGCTGAGTGTGTGATCATGTACATGTAGCAGAAATTAGTGTGCGACATGTGTATGGAGCAGAGCTGAATGTGTGATTATGTATAAGCACGACCACGCACACACTCAACTCTGCTACGTACACCTGATCACTCACTCAGCTCTACTGCATTTACAAAATCACACACTCAGCTCTGCTACATATACACAATCACACACTCAGCTCTGCTGCATTTACACAATCACACACTCAGCTCTACTGCATTTACACAATCACACACTCAGCTCTGCTACATACACCTGATCACACACTCAGCTCTGCTGCATAAACACAATCACACAGTCAGCTTCAGCTACATATAAACACACTCACTCAGCACTACTGCATATACACACACTCACACTCAGCTCTACTGCATTTACACAATCACACACTCAGCTTTGCTACATACACCTGATCACACACTCAGCTCTGCTGCATATACACAATCACATACTCGGCTACAGCTACATATACACACACTCACTCAGCACTACTGCATATACACACACTCACACTCAGCTTTACTACATATACACACAATCACACATATACATTGGGGGAAATTTATCCTTGTTGTAGGTACATGTTTTTTGTAGATTGTTTTGGTTGGTCTAAATTTGGTGCAATTGCAAGGCACAGGATAAATTTTGTTCAAAGTTCTAAATCTCCACACAGTTCTATTTGGACACCTGAGCTGCACCTCACAGGAAAAGTGGACGTAGGGATTTTGTTCTATTGCTTTGACACTCGGATTTCATTGAGGTTTTTTGTTCACCAGTAAAAACGCCAGAAAAACTCACAGCTTTTTCCTGCGTTTATTCAGTTTTTCTTGCGTTCTTTCCTTGCGTTTTTGCTGGTGTGTGGAAACAATCATTTTTGTATCTTGTGGCAATTTTTTTTACTGCCTTCAGGCACCACTCCATGGGTCGGATGCAGAGCGCCCGGTCCACAGAGTGTAAGGAGGTGAGGAGTGATATATAGCGTATACAGGGTGCAGAGCATCACTACTTACCTACGCCAGCTGTATAGAATACTGGGGTGCATAGTGTACCCAGGTATACCATCCAGGAGCCCAGCAAGGAAAGAGTTAACTCACGATGCTGCTGAAGCAGCAGAATTACGGTTCTAGGTCCGGTCAGGAAACCGCATACGGGTCAAAAATGAGCCGATCGGAGTCACCGTTTGACTCCGGTCGGCTCATTAAAGTAAATGGAGTTCACTGCTGGTCCGGCTGGGGTACGAGAGAGCCGGGTACAACCTCTTAATCTCTCTCAGATGATCCTACTTCAGGGTTAACACTCTGTAGTCCCTGTGCTGCTTCAGCAATTCTTATTCAGGTGCTATTCATGTCACGGATAGTACTTGTCTGTCCCCCGGCTCCAGCTGTCTCTTCTGCTGTCCTCTCTAAGGCTGAGTTCACATCACGTTTTTGCCAGACTGTTTTCAATCCGTTTTTCTAAAGAAAACCGTATGGCAAAAAACGGATGGAACAGTATGGAAAAAAGTAAACCGTATGCATTTTTAAACTGTATACTGTTTTTAAAAGTGCATACAGTTCCGTCCGTTTTTGAAAATGTTGTCCATTTTTAATGGGAGGGGTCTTGGGTGGGGACTTTAGGATGCAAATGCGCATGTGCAAAGAAAAACTGTATGTTTTCCCGTATGGAACCGTATACATGTGCGTTTTCCATTGACTTCCATGTTAAAAAAAAACGTATGCGATTGCAGTACGGTTATTAAACTGGAGACAAAATCGTAGTCAACCACGGTTTTGACTCCGATGTAAAAACCGTACTGCAAACGCATACGTTTTTGTTTTTTTAAATGGACGTCAATGGAAAACGCACATGTATACGGTTCCATACGTGAAAACATATACGGTTTTTACTTTGCACATGTGCATTTGCACCCAAATGTCCCCACCCAAGATCCCTCCCATTTTCAAAAACGTATGTTTTTTTTTTTTTTTTTTAAATGGATGGAACTATATGCACTTTTAAAAACAGTATACGGTTTAAAAACGCATACGGTTTACTTTTTCCCGTACTGTTCCATCCGTAGTATGGTAAAAATGTGATGTGAACCCAGCCTAAACCAGTGTTTCCCAACCAGGGGTGCCTCCAGCTGTCGCAAAACTGCAACTCCCAGCATGCCCGGACAGCCAACGGCTGTCCGAGCATGCTGGAGTTTTCAGTTTTGCAACAGCTGGAGGCGCTCTGGTTGGGAAACACTGGTATAGTATATGGTGCAATATTCCGGGAATCTGATTGGCTGGATCCATTCCAGGAGTCGGATTGGTTGGATAAATACCGACCATTGCATTGCCAGTATTTTTTATATAAAAATACCGGCAGGGTCGGCAAAGTAAAGGCTGTGCCTGTAAAATACTGGCCTGGTGGCTGATGTCGCTCCATGTGGCTCTATGGTGGCTGATGTCGCTCTCACATCTCTCCACCAGTGGTGTGTCCTCACACAAGCCACGAATGCTGATGTCACAGCTCACACCGGCAGTACACAGTCATCACTTTCCGCCTATTTTAAAATAAGCATATAGACCACGGGTCTCAAACTGGTGGCCCTCCAGATGATGCAAAACTTCAACTCCCAGCATGCCTGCACATGCCCAGACAGACATTTTCTGCAGCTAATGGTTGTCGGGAATGCTGGGAGTTAAAGTTTTGCAACACCTGGAGGGCCACCAGTTTGAGACCCCTGATGTAGACCCAACAATGTAATGGTCATAGAATAAGTTCCTCATGCTATTACCTGTTTATTACCAAATAGCCTCATGGTCAGACTTCCCCTGCCACCGTGTTTTGTCAAACAGCACGCATACCCCAGCAATAAACCACATATACGTTGTGCACAGTACTTTAAAGGGGTATTCTGGTGGAAAACTTTTTTTTTTTTTGTACGTCAACTGGTGCCAGAAAGTTTAACATATTTGTAAATTACTTCTATTAAAAAAAAAAAATCTTAATCCTTCCAGTATTTATTAGCGGCTGTATTCTCCAGAGGTTATTTTCTTTTTGGATTTATTTTCTGTCACGACCACAGTGCTTTCTGCTGACACCTCCGTCCATGTCAGGAACTGTCTGGAGTAGAAGCAAATTCCCATCTTAAAGGGGTACTCCGGCCCTGAGACATCTTATCCCCTATCCAAAGGAGTAGAGGAGTGTATATGGGTGACAGATGGGTGTAGAGTAGTGTACATGGGTGAAAGTGGCGTGTAGAGGAGTGTACATGGGTGACTGGTGTGTAGAGGGGTGACAGGGGAGTGTATATGGGTGACAGAAGGGTGTAGAGGAGTGTACATGGGTGACAGAGGGGTGTAGAGGAGTGTACATGGGGGACAGAGGGGTGTGAAGGAGTGTACATGGGGGACAGAGGGGTGTAGAGGAGTGTACATTGGTGGCAGAGGGGTGTAGAGGGTTATGGGTGACAGATGGGTGTAGAGGAGTGTACATGGGGGAAAGAGGGGTGTAAAGGAGTGTACATTGGTGACAGAGGGGTGTAGAGGAGTGTACATTGGTGGCGGAGGAGTGTAGAGGAGTGTTCATGGGTGGCAAATGGGTGTAGAAGAGTGTATATGGGTGACAGAGGGGTGTAGAGGGTTATGGGTGACAGATGGGTGTAGAGGAGTGTACATGGGTGAAAGTGGCGTGTAGAGGACTGTACATGGGTGACTGGTGTGTAGAGGGGTGACAGAGGAGTGTATATGGGTGACAGAAGGGTGTAGAGGAGTGTACATGGGTGACAGAGGGGTGTAGAGGAGTGTACATGGGTGACAGAGGAGTGTGGAGGAGTGTACATGGGTGTCAGAGGGGTGTATAGGAGTGTACATGGGTGACAGAGGAGTGTAGAGGAGTGTACATGGGTGGCAGAGGGGTGTAGAGGAGTGCACATGGGTGACATAGGGGTGTAGAGGAGTGTACATGGGTGGCAGAGGGGTGTAGAGGAGTGAACATGGGTGACAGAGGGGTGTAGAGGAGTGTACATGGGTGACAAAGGGGTGTAGAGGAATGTACATAGGAGGCTGAGGGGTGTAGAGGAATGTACATGGGTGACAGAGGAGTGTACATGGGTGGCAGAGGGGTGTAGAGGAGTGAACATGGGTGACAGAGGGGTGTAGAGAAGTGTACATGGGTGACAGAGGGGTGTAGAGGTGTGTACATGGGTAACAGGGGTGTAGAGGAATGTACATGGGTGACAGAGGGGTGTAGAGGAGTGTATATGGATGACAGAGGAGTGTAGAGGAGTGTACATGGGTGGCAGAGGGGTGAAGAGGAGTGTACATGGGAGACAGATGGTTGTAGAGGGGTGACAGAGGGGTGTACAGGGGTGACAGATGGGTGTAGAGGAGAGTACATGGGTGAAAGGGGCGTGTAGAGGACTGTACATGGGTGACTGGTGTGTAGAGGGGTGACAGAGGAGTGTAGAGGGGTGACAGAAGGGTGTAGAGGAGTGTATATGGGTGACAGAGGGGTGTAGAGGAGTGTACATGGGTGACAGAGGGGGTAGAGGAGTGTACATGAATGACAGAGGGGTGTAGAGGAGTGTACATGGATGACAAAGGGGTATAGAGGAGTGTACATGGGAGACAGATGGGTGTAGAGGGGTGACAGAGGGGTGTACAGGGGTGACAGAGGGGTGTAGAGGAGTGTACATGGGTGTCAGAGGGGTATAGAGGAGTCTACATGGGTGACAGAGGGGTGTAGAGGAGTGTACATGGGTGTCAGAGGGGTGTAGAGGAGTGTGCATGGGTGACAGAGGGGTGTAGAGGGGAGTACATGGGTGGCAGAGGGGTGTAATGGAGTGTACATGGGTGACAGAGGGGTGTAGAGGGGTGACAGGGGTGTACATGGGTGACAGAGGGGTGTAGAGGAGTGTACATGGGTGTCAGAGGGGTGTAGAGGAGTGTACATGGGTGACAGAGGGGTGTAGAGGAATGTATATGGGTGTCAGAGGGGTGTAGAGGAGTGTACATGGGTGTCTGAGGGGTGTAGAGGAGTGTACATGGGTGACAGAGGGGTGTAGAGGGGAGTACATGGGTGGCAGAGGGGTGTAATGGAGTGTATATGGGTGACAGAGGGGTGTAGAGGGGTGACAGGGATGTACATGGGTGACAGAGGGGTGTAGAGGAGTGTACATGGGTGTCAGAGGGGTGTAGAGGAGTGTACATGGGTGACAGAGGGGTGTAGAGGAATGTATATGGGTGTGAGAGGGGTGTAGAGGAGTGTACATGGGTGACAGAGGGGTGGAGAGGAGTGTACATGGGTGACAGAGGGGTGTAGAGGAGTGTACATGGGTGTTAGAGGGGTGGAGAGGAGTGTACATGGGTGACAGAGGGGTGTAGAGGAGTGTACATGGGTGACAGAGGGGTGTAGAGGAGTGTACATGGGTGACAGAGGGGTGTGGAGGAGTTTACATGGGTGACAGAAGGGTGTAGAGGAGTGTACATGGGTGACAGAGGGGTGTAGAGGAGTGTACAGAGGGGTGTAGAGGAGTGTACATGGGTGACAGAGGGGTATAGAGGAGTGTACATGGGTGGCAGGGGGTGTAGAGGAGTGTACAAGGGTGGCAGAGGGGTGTAGAGGAGTGTACATGGATGGCAGAGGGGTGTAGAGGACTGTACATGGGTCAAAGTGGGATGAAGAGGAGTGTACATGAGTGACGGAGGGGTGTAGAGCAGTGTACATGGGTGACAAAGGGGTGTATAGGAGTGTACATGGGTGATAGAGGGTTGTAGAGGAGTGCACATGGGTGACATAGGGGTGTAGAGGAGTGTACATGGGTGGCAGAGGGGTGTAGAGGAGTGAACATGGGTGACAGAGGGGTGTAGACGAGTGTACATGGGTGACAGAGGGGTGTAGAGGAGTGTACATGGGTGACAGAGGGGTGTGGAGGAGTGTACATGGGTGACATAGGGGTGTAGAGGAGTGTACATGGGTGACAGGGGTGTAGAGGAGTGTACATGGGTGACAAAGGGGGGTGTAGAGGAGTGTATATGGGTGACAGAGGGGTATAGAGGAGTGTGCATGGGGGGACAAAGGGGTATAGAGGAGTGTACATGGGTGACAGAGGGGTGTAGAGGAGTTTACATGGGTTTCAGAGGGGTGACAGGGGTGTAGAGGAATGTATATTTTTGTCAGAGGGGTGTAGAGGGGTGTACATGGGTGACAGAGGGGTGTAGAGGAGTGTACATGGGTGACAGAGGGGTGTAGAGGAGTGTACATGGGTGATAGAGGGGTGTAGAGGAGTGTACATGGGTGACAGAGGGGTGTAGAGGAGTGTACATGGGTGGCAGGGGGTGTAGAGGAGTGTACAAGAGTGGCAGAGGGGTGTAGAGTAGTGTACATGGATGGCAGAGGGGTGTAGAGGAGTGTACATGGGTGACAGAGGGGTGTAGAGGAGTGTACATGGGTGACAGAGGGGTGTAGAGGCGTGTACATGGGTGACAGAGGGGTGTAGAGGAGTGTACATGGGTGACAGAGGGGTGTAGAGGAGTGTATATGGGTGACAGAGGAGTGTAGAGGAGTGTACATGGGTGGCAGAGGGGTGTAAAGGAGTGTACATGGGTGACATAGGGGTGTAGAGGAGTGTACAAGGGTGGCAGAGGGGTGTAGAGGAGTGAACATGGGTGACAAAGGGGTGTAGAGGAGTGTATATGGGTGGCAGATGGGTGTAGAGGAGTGTACATGGGTGACATAGGGGTGTAGAGGAGTGTACATGGGTGGCAGAGGGGTGTAGAGGAGTGAACATGGGTGACAGAGGGGTGTAGAGGAATGTACATGGGAGGCTGAGGGGTGTAGAGGAGTGTACATGGGTGACAGAGGAGTGTAGAGGAGTGTACATGTTTGGCAGAGGGGTGAAGAGGAGTGTACATGAGTGACAGAGGGGTGTAGACAAGTGTACATGGGTGACAGAGGGGTGTAGAGGAGTGTACATGGGTGACAAAGGGGTGTAGAGGAATGTACATAGGAGGCTGAGGGGTGTAGAGGAATGTACATGGGTGACAGAGGAGTGTACATGGGTGGCAGAGGGGTGTAGAGGAGTGAACATGGGTGACAGAGGGGTGTAGAGAAGTGTACATGGGTGACAGAGGGGTGTAGAGGTGTGTACATGGGTAACAGGGGTGTAGAGGAATGTACATGGGTGACAGAGGGGTGTAGAGGAGTGTATATGGATGACAGAGGAGTGTAGAGGAGTGTACATGGGTGGCAGAGGGGTGAAGAGGAGTGTACATGGGAGACAGATGGTTGTAGAGGGGTGACAGAGGGGTGTACAGGGGTGACAGATGGGTGTAGAGGAGAGTACATGGGTGAAAGGGGCGTGTAGAGGACTGTACATGGGTGACTGGTGTGTAGAGGGGTGACAGAGGAGTGTAGAGGGGTGACAGAAGGGTGTAGAGGAGTGTATATGGGTGACAGAGGGGTGTAGAGGAGTGTACATGGGTGACAGAGGGGGTAGAGGAGTGTACATGAATGACAGAGGGGTGTAGAGGAGTGTACATGGATGACAAAGGGGTATAGAGGAGTGTACATGGGAGACAGATGGGTGTAGAGGGGTGACAGAGGGGTGTACAGGGGTGACAGAGGGGTGTAGAGGAGTGTACATGGGTGTCAGAGGGGTATAGAGGAGTCTACATGGGTGACAGAGGGGTGTAGAGGAGTGTACATGGGTGTCAGAGGGGTGTAGAGGAGTGTACATGGGTGACAGAGGGGTGTAGAGGGGAGTACATGGGTGGCAGAGGGGTGTAATGGAGTGTACATGGGTGACAGAGGGGTGTAGAGGGGTGACAGGGGTGTACATGGGTGACAGAGGGGTGTAGAGGAGTGTACATGGGTGTCAGAGGGGTGTAGAGGAGTGTACATGGGTGACAGAGGGGTGTAGAGGAATGTATATGGGTGTCAGAGGGGTGTAGAGGAGTGTACATGGGTGTCTGAGGGGTGTAGAGGAGTGTACATGGGTGACAGAGGGGTGTAGAGGGGAGTACATGGTTGGCAGAGGGGTGTAATGGAGTGTATATGGGTGACAGAGGGGTGTAGAGGGGTGACAGGGATGTACATGGGTGACAGAGGGGTGTAGAGGAGTGTACATGGGTGTCAGAGGGGTGTAGAGGAGTGTACATGGGTGACAGAGGGGTGTAGAGGAATGTATATGGGTGTGAGAGGGGTGTAGAGGAGTGTACATGGGTGACAGAGGGGTGGAGAGGAGTGTACATGGGTGACAGAGGGGTGTAGAGGAGTGTACATGGGTGTTAGAGGGGTGGAGAGGAGTGTACATGGGTGACAGAGGGGTGTAGAGGACTGTACATGGGTGACAGAGGGGTGTAGAGGAGTGTACATGCGTGACAGAGGGGTGTGGAGGAGTTTACATGGGTGACAGAAGGGTGTAGAGGAGTGTACATGGGTGACAGAGGGGTGTAGAGGAGTGTACAGAGGGGTGTAGAGGAGTGTACATGGGTGACAGAGGGGTATAGAGGAGTGTACATGGGTGGCAGGGGGTGTAGAGGAGTGTACAAGGGTGGCAGAGGGGTGTAGAGGAGTGTACATGGATGGCAGAGGGGTGTAGAGGACTGTACATGGGTCAAAGTGGGATGAAGAGGAGTGTACATGAGTGACGGAGGGGTGTAGAGCAGTGTACATGGGTGACAAAGGGGTGTATAGGAGTGTACATGGGTGATAGAGGGTTGTAGAGGAGTGCACATGGGTGACATAGGGGTGTAGAGGAGTGTACATGGGTGGCAGAGGGGTGTAGAGGAGTGAACATGGGTGACAGAGGGGTGTAGACGAGTGTACATGGGTGACAGAGGGGTGTAGAGGAGTGTACATGGGTGACAGAGGGGTGTGGAGGAGTGTACATGGGTGACATAGGGGTGTAGAGGAGTGTACATGGGTGACAGGGGTGTAGAGGAGTGTACATGGGTGACAAAGGGGGGTGTAGAGGAGTGTATATGGGTGACAGAGGGGTATAGAGGAGTGTGCATGGGGGGACAAAGGGGTATAGAGGAGTGTACATGGGTGACAGAGGGGTGTAGAGGAGTTTACATGGGTTTCAGAGGGGTGACAGGGGTGTAGAGGAATGTATATTTTTGTCAGAGGGGTGTAGAGGGGTGTACATGGGTGACAGAGGGGTGTGGAGGAGTTTACATGGGTGACAGAAGGGTGTAGAGGAGTGTACATGGGTGACAGAGGGGTGTAGAGGAGTGTACATGGGTGATAGAGGGGTGTAGAGGAGTGTACATGGGTGACAGAGGGGTGTAGAGGAGTGTACATGGGTGGCAGGGGGTGTAGAGGAGTGTACAAGAGTGGCAGAGGGGTGTAGAGTAGTGTACATGGATGGCAGAGGGGTGTAGAGGAGTGTACATGGGTGACAGAGGGGTGTAGAGGAGTGTACATGGGTGACAGAGGGGTGTAGAGGCGTGTACATGGGTGACAGAGGGGTGTAGAGGAGTGTACATGGGTGACAGAGGGGTGTAGAGGAGTGTATATGGGTGACAGAGGAGTGTAGAGGAGTGTACATGGGTGGCAGAGGGGTGTAAAGGAGTGTACATGGGTGACATAGGGGTGTAGAGGAGTGTACAAGGGTGGCAGAGGGGTGTAGAGGAGTGAACATGGGTGACAAAGGGGTGTAGAGGAGTGTATATGGGTGGCAGATGGGTGTAGAGGAGTGTACATGGGTGACATAGGGGTGTAGAGGAGTGTACATGGGTGGCAGAGGGGTGTAGAGGAGTGAACATGGGTGACAGAGGGGTGTAGAGGAATGTACATGGGAGGCTGAGGGGTGTAGAGGAGTGTACATGGGTGACAGAGGAGTGTAGAGGAGTGTACATGTTTGGCAGAGGGGTGAAGAGGAGTGTACATGAGTGACAGAGGGGTGTAGAGGAGTGTACATGGGTGGCAGAGGGGTGTAGAGGAGTGAACATGGGTGACGGAGGGGTGTAGAGGAGTGTACATGGGTGACAGAGGGGTGTAGAGGAGTGTACATGGGTGACAGAGGGGTGTAGAGGAGTGTACATGGGTTTCAGTGGGGTGACAGGGGTGTAGAGGAGTGTATATGGGTGTCAGAGGGGTGTAGAGGAGTGTACATGGGTGACAGAGGGGTGTGGAGGTGTTTACATGGGTGACAGAAGGGTGTAGAGGAGTGTACATGGGTGACAGAGGGGTGTAGAGGAGTGTACATGGGTGACAGAGAGGTGTAGAGGAGTGTACATGGGTGACAGAGGGGTGTAGAGGAGTGTACAAGGGTGGCAGGGGGTGTAGAGGAGTGTACAAGGGTGGCAGAGGGGTGTAGAGTAGTGTACATGGATGGCAGAGGGGTGTAGAGGAGTGTACATGGGTCAAAGTGGGATGTAGAGGAGTGTACATGGGAGGCTGAGGGGTGTAGAGGAATGTACATGGGTGACAGAGGGGTGTAGAGGAGTGTACATGGGTGACAGAGGGGTGTAGAGGAGTTTACATGGGTGACATAAGGGTATGTGTACTGTGGACTGTGTACTGCACCTAATGTGGGGAACCACTGTATACTGTACCTAATGTGGGGAATTACTGTATACTGCACCTAATGTGGGGGACTAATTTATACTGCACCTAATGTGGGGGACTACTGTATACTGCACCTAATGTGGGGAACTGCTTTATACTGCACCTAATGTCGGGGACTACTGTATACTGCACCTAATGTGAGGGACTACTGTATACTGCACCTAATGTGGGGGACAACTGTATACTGCACTTAATGTGTGGTAACTACTGTATACTGCACTTAATGTGGGGGACTACTGTATACTGCACCTAATGTGGGGAACTACTTTATACTCCACCTAATGTGGGGGACTACTGTATACTGCACCTAATGTGGGGAACTACTTTATACTGCACCTAATGTGGGGGACTACTGTATGTATATTGCACCTAATGTGGGGGACTACTGTATACTGCAACTTATGTGGGGGACTACTGTATACTGCTCCTAATGTGGGGGACTACTGTATACTGCACCTAATGTGTGGGACTACTGTATACTGCACCTAATGTGGGGAACTACTTTATACTGCACCTAATGTGGGGGACTACTGTATACTGCACCTAATGTGTGGGACTACTGTATGTATACTGCACCTAATGTGGGGGACTACTGTATACTGCAACTTATGTGGGGGACTACTGTATACTGCTCCTAATGTGGGGGACTACTGTATACTGCACCTAATGAGTGGGACTACTGTATACTGCACCTAATGTGGGGGACTACTGTATACTGCACCTAATGTGGAGAACTACTTTATACTGCACCTAATGTGGGGGACTACTGTATACTGCACCTAATGTGGGGGACTACTGTATACTGCACCTAATGTGGGGGGACTACTGTATACTGCACCTAATGTGCGGAACTACTGTATACTGCACCTAATGAGGGGAACTACTTTATACAGCAACTAATGTGGGGGACTACTGGATACTACACCTAATGTGGGGGACTACTGTATACTGCACCTAATGTGGTTGACTACTGTATACTGCACCTAATGTGTTGTAACTACTGTATACTGCTCCTAATGTGGGGAACTACTTTATACTGCACCTAATGTGGGGGACTACTGTATACTGCACCTAATGTGGGGGACTCCTGTATACTGCACCTAATGTGGGGGACTACTGTATACTGCACCTAATGTGGGGGACTACTGTATACTGCACCTAATGTGGGGGACTACTTTATACTGCACCTAATGTGGGGAACTACTTTATACTGCACCTAATGTGGGGGACTACTGTATGTATACTGCACCTAATGTGGGGGACTACTGTATACTGCAACTTATGTGGGGGACTACTGTATACTGCTCCTAATGTGGGGGACTACTGTATACTGCACCTAATGTGTGGGACTACTGTATACTGCACCTAATGTGGGGAACTACTTTATACTTCACCTAATGTGGGGGACTACTGTATACTGCACCTAATGTGTGGGACTACTGTATGTATACTGCACCTAATGTGGGGGACTACTGTATGTATACTGCACCTAATGTGGGGGACTACTGTATACTGCAACTTATGTGGGGGACTACTGTATACTTCTCCTAATGTGGGGGACTACTGTATACTGCACCTAATGTGTGGGACTACTGTATATTGCTCCTAATGTGGGGGAACTACTGTATACTGCACCTAATGTGTGGGGCTACTGTATACTGCACCTAATGTGGGGGACTACTGTATACTGCACCTAATGAGTGGGACTACTGTATACTGCACCTAATGTGGGGGGCTACTGTATACTGCACCTAATGTGGGGAACTACTTTATACTGCACCTAATGTGGGGGACTACTGTATACTGCACCTAATGTGGGGGACTACTGTATACTGCACCTAATGTGGGGAACTACTTTATACTGCAACTAATGTGGGGGACTACTGTATGTATACTGCACCTAATGTGGGGGACTACTGTATACTGCAACTTATGTGGGGGACTACAGTATACTGCTCCTAATGTGGGGGACTACTGTATGCTGCACCTAATGTGTGGGACTACTGTATATTGCTCCTAATGTGGGGGAACTACTGTATACTGCACCTAATGTGTGGGACTACTGTATACTGCACCTAATGTGGGGGACTACTGTATACTGCACCTAATGAGTGGGACTAATGTATACTGCACCTAATGTGGGGGACTACTGTATAATGCACCTAATGTGCGGGACTACTGTATACTGCACCTAATGAGGGGAACTACTTTATACTGCACCTAATGTGGGGGACTACTGTATACTGCACCTAATGTGGGGGACTACTTTATACTGCACCTAATGTGGGGTAACTACTGTATAGTGCACCTAATGTGGGGAACTACTTTATACTGTACCTAATGTGGGGGACTACTGTATACTGCACCTATTGTGAGGAACTACTTTATACTGCAACTAATGTGGGGGACTACTGTATACTGCAACTTATGTGGGGGACTACTGTATACTGCAACTTATGTGGGGGACTACTGTATACTGCTCCTAATGTGGGGGACTACTGTATACTGCACCTAATGTGTGGGACTACTGTATACTGCACATAATGTGGGGAACTACTTTATACTGCACCTAATGTGGGGGACTACTGTATTCTGCACCTAATGTGTGGGACTACTGTATACTGCACCTAATGTGGGGAACTACTTTATACTTCACCTAATGTGGGGGACTACTGTATACTGCACCTAATGTGTGGGACTACTGTATGTATACTGCACCTAATGTGGGGGACTACTGTATGTATACTGCACCTAATGTGGGGGACTACTGTATACTGCAACTTATGTGGGGGACTACTGTATACTTCTCCTAATGTGGGGGACTACTGTATACTGCACCTAATGTGTGGGACTACTGTATATTGCTCCTAATGTGGGGGAACTACTGTATACTGCACCTAATGTGTGGGACTACTGTATACTGCACCTAATGTGGGGGACTACTGTATACTGCACCTAATGAGTGGGTCTACTGTATACTGCACCTAATGTGGGGGACTACTGTATACTGCACATAATGTGGGGAACTACCTTATACTGCACCTAATGTGGGGGACTACTGTATACTGCACCTAATGTGGGGGACTACTGTATACTGCACCTAATGTGGGGAACTACTTTATACTGCAACTAATGTGGGGGACTACTGTATGTATACTGCACCTAATGTGGGGGACTACTGTATACTGCAACTTATGTGGGGGACTACAGTATACTGCTCCTAATGTGTGGGACTACTGTATGCTGCACCTAATGTGTGGGACTACTGTATACTGCACCTAATGTGTGGGAACTACTGTATACTGCACCTAATGTGGGGGAACTACTGTATACTGCACCTAATGTGTGGGAATACTGTATACTGCACCTAATGTGGGGGACTACTGTATACTGCACCTAATGAGTGGGACTAATGTATACTGCACCTAATGTGGGGGACTACTGTATAATGCACCTAATGTGCGGGACTACTGTATACTGCACCTAATGAGGGGAACTACTTTATACTGCACCTAATGTGGGGGACTACTGTATACTGCACCTAATGTGGGGGACTACTGTATACTGCACCTATTGTGAGGAACTACTTTATACCGCACCTAATGTGGGGGACTACTGTATACTGCACCTATTGTGAGGAACTACTTTATACTGCAACTAATGTGGGGGACTACTGTATGTATACTGCACCTAATGTGGGGGACTACTGTATACTGCAACTTATGTGGGGGACTACTGTATACTGCTCCTAATGTGGGTGACTACTGTATACTGCACCTAATGTGTGGGACTACTGTATACTGCACCTAATGTGGGGAACTACTTTATACTGCACCTAATGTGGGGGACTACTGTATACTGCACCTAATGTGTGGGACTACTGTATGTATACTGCACCTAATGTGGGGGACTACTGTATGTATACTGCACCTAATGTAGGGGACTACTGTATACTGCTCCTAATGTGGGGGACTACTGTATACTGCACCTAATGTGTGGGACTACTGTATATTGCTCCTAATGTGGGGGACTACTGTATACTGCACCTAATGTGGGGGACTACTGTATACTGCACCTAATGAGGGGAACTACTTTATACTGCACCTAATGTGGGGGACTACTGTATACTGCACCTAATGTGGGGGTCTACTTTATACTGCACCTAATGTGGGGTAACTACTGTATACTGCACCTAATGTGGGGAATTACTTTATACTGCACCTAATGTGGGAGACTACTGTATACTGCACCTAATGTGGGGAACTACTTTATACTGCAACTAATGTGGGGGACTACTGTATGTATACTGCACCTAATGTGGGGGACTACTGTATACTGCAACTTATGTGTGGGACTACAGTATACTGCTCCTAATGTGGGGGACTACTGTATGCTGCACCTAATGTGTGGGACTACTGTATATTGCTCCTAATGTGGGGGAACTACTGTATACTGCACCTAATGTGTGGGACTACTGTATACTGCACCTAATGTGGGGGACTACTGTATACTGCACCTAATGAGTGGGACTAATGTATACTGCACCTAATGTGGGGGACTACTGTATAATGCACCTAATGTGCGGGACTACTGTATACTGCACCTAATGAGGGGAACTACTTTATACTGCACCTAATGTGGGGGACTACTGTATACTGCACCTAATGTGGGGGACTACTTTATACTGCATCTAATGTGGGGTAACTACTGTATAGTGCACATAATGTGGGGAACTACTTTATACTGTACCTAATGTGGGGGACTACTGTATACTGCACCTATTGTGAGGAACTACTTTATACTGCAACTAATGTGGGGGACTACTGTATGTATACTGCACCTAATGTGGGGGACTACTGTATACTGCAACTTATGTGGGGGACTACTGTATACTGCTCCTAATGTGGGGGACTACTGTATACTGCACCTAATGTGTGGGACTACTGTATACTGCACATAATGTGGGGAACTACTTTATACTGCACCTAATGTGGGGGACTACTGTATACTGCACCTAATGTGTGGGACTACTGTATACTGCACCTAATGTGGGGAACTACTTTATACTTCACCTAATGTGGGGGACTACTGTATACTGCACCTAATGTGTGGGACTACTGTATGTATACTGCACCTAATGTGGGGGACTACTGTATGTATACTGCACCTAATGTGGGGGGACTACTGTATACTGCAACTTATGTGGGGGACTACTGTATACTTCTCCTAATGTGGGGGACTACTGTATACTGCACCTAATGTGTGGGACTACTGTATATTGCTCCTAATGTGGGGGAACTACTGTATACTGCACCTAATGTGTGGGACTACTGTATACTGCACCTAATGTGGGGGACTACTGTATACTGCACCTAATGAGTGGGACTACTGTATACTGCACCTAATGTGGGGGACTACTGTATACTGCACCTAATGTGGGGAACTACTTTATACTGCACCTAATGTGGGGGACTACTGTATACTGCACCTAATGTGGGGAACTACTTTATACTGCAACTAATGTGGGGGACTACTGTATGTATACTGCACCTAATGTGGGGGACTACTGTATACTGCAACTTATGTGGGGGACTACAGTATACTGCTCCTAATGTGGGGGACTACTGTATGCTGCACCTAATGTGTGGGACTACTGTATATTGCTCCTAATGTGGGGGAACTACTGTATACTGCACCTAATGTGTGGGACTACTGTATACTGCACCTAATGTGGGGGACTACTGTATAATGCACCTAATGAGTGGGACTAATGTATACTGCACCTAATGTGGGGGACTACTGTATAATGCACCTAATGTGCGGGACTACTGTATACTGCACCTAATGAGGGGAACTACTTTATACTGCACCTAATGTGGGGGACTACTGTATACTGCACCTAATGTGGGGGACTACTTTATACTGCACCTAATGTGGGGTAACTACTGTATAGTGCACCTAATGTGGGGAACTACTTTATACTGTACCTAATGTGGGGGACTACTGTATACTGCACCTATTGTGAGGAACTACTTTATACTGCAACTAATGTGGGGGACTACTGTATGTATACTGCACCTAATGTGGGGGACTACTGTATACTGCAACTTATGTGGGGGACTACTGTATACTGCTCCTAATGTGGGTGACTACTGTATACTGCACCTAATGTGTGGGACTACTGTATACTGCACCTAATGTGGGGAACTACTTTATACTGCACCTAATGTGGGGGACTACTGTATACTGCACCTAATGTGTGGGACTACTGTATGTATACTGCACCTAATGTGGGGGACTACTGTATGTATACTGCACCTAATGTGGGGGACTACTGTATACTGCAACTTATGTGGGGGACTACTGTATACTGCTCCTAATGTGGGGGACTACTGTATACTGCACCTAATGTGTGGAACTACTGTATATTGCTCCTAATGTGGGGGAACTACTGTATACTGCACCTAATGAGGGGAACTACTTTATACTGCACCTAATGTGGGGGACTACTGTATACTGCACCTAATGTGGGGGTCTACTTTATACTGCACCTAATGTGGGGTAACTACTGTATACTGCACCTAATGTGGGGAATTACTTTATACTGCACCTAATGTGGGAGACTACAGTATACTGCACCTAATGTGGGGAACTACTTTATACTGCAACTAATGTGGGGGACTACTGTATGTATACTGCACCTAATGTGGGGGACGACTGTATACTGCAACTTATGTGGGGGACTACTGTATACTGCTCCTAATGTGGGGGACTACTGTATACTGCACCTAATGTGTGGGACTACTGTATATTGCTCCTAATGTGGAGGAACTACTGTATACTGCACCTAATTTGGGGGACTACTGTATACTGCACCAAATGTGCGGGACTACTGTATACTGCACCTAATGTGGGGAACTACTTTATACTGCACCTAATGAGGGGAACTACTGTATGTATACTGCACCCAATGTGGGGGACTACTTTATACTACACCTAATGTGGGGAACTACTTTATACTGCACCTAATGTGAGAGACTACTGTATACTGCACCTAATGTGGAGGACTACTGTATGCATACTGCACCTAATGTGGAGGACTACTGTATGCATACTGCACCTATTGTGGGGGACTACTGTATACTGCACCTAATGTGGGGGACTACTGTATACTGCACCTAATGTGGAGAACTACTGTATACTGCACCTAATGTGGGGGACTACTGTATACTGCACCTAATGTGGGGGACTACTGTATACTGCACCTAATGTGGGGGACTACTGTATACTGCACCTAATGTGTGGTAACTACTGTATACTGCACCTAATGTGGGGGACTACTGTATACTGCACCTAATGTGGGGGGCTACTCTATACTGCACCTAATGTGGGGGACTACTGTATACTGCACCTAATGTGGGGAACTACTTTATACTGCACCTAATGTGGGGGACTACTGTATGTATACTGCACCTAATGTGGGGGACTACTGTATACTGCAACTTATGTGGGGGACTACTGTATACTGCTCCTAATGTGGGGGACTACTGTATACTGCACCTGATGTGTGGGACTACTGTATACTGCACCTAATGTGGGGAACTACTTTATACCGCACCTAATGTGGGGTACTACTGTATACTGCACCTAATGTGTGGGACTACTGTATACTGCACCTAATGTGGGGGACTACTGTATACTGCACCTAATGTGGGGAACTACTTTATACTGCACCTAATGTGGGGGACTACTGTATACTGTACCTAATGAGGGGAACTACTTTATACAGCAACTAATGTGGGGGACTACTGGATACTACACTTAATATGGGGGACTACTTTATACTGCACCTAATGTGTTGTAACTACTGTATACTGCTCCTAATGTGGGGAACTACTTTATACTGCACCTAATGTGGGGGACTACTGTATACTGCATCTAATGTGGGGGACTACTGTATACTGCACCTAATGTGGGGGACTACTGTATACTGCACCTAATGTGGGGGACTACTTTATACTGCACCTAATGTGGAGAACTACTTTATACTGCACCTAATGTGGGGGACTACTGTATGTATACTGCACCTAATGTGGGGGACTACTGTATACTGCAACTTATGTGGGGGACTACTGTATACTGCTCTTAATGTGAGGGACTACTGTATACTGCACCTAATGTGTGGGACTACTGTATACTGCACCTAATGTGGGGAACTACTTTATACTTCACCTAATGTGGGGGACTACTGTATACTGCACCTAATGTGTGGGACTACTGTATGTATACTGCACCTAATGTGGGGGACTACTTTATGTATACTGCACCTAATGTGGGGGACTACTGTATACTGCAACTTATGTGGGAGACTACTGTATACTGCTCCTAATGTGGGGGACTACTGTATACTGCACCTAATGTGTGGGACTACTGTATACTGCACCTAATGTGGGGAACTACTTTATACTGCACCTACTGTGGGGGACTACTGTATACTGCACCTAATGTGGGGGACTACTGTATACTGCACCTAATGTGTGGGACTACTGTATGTATACTGCACCTAATGTGGGGGACTACTGTATGTATACTGCACCTAATGTGGGGGACGACTGTATACTGCAACTTATGTGGGGGACGACTGTATACTGCTCCTAATGTGGGGGACTACTGTATACTGCACCTAATGTGTGGGACTACTGTATATTGCTCCTAATGTGGAGGAACTACTGTATACTGCACCTAATGTGGGGGACTACTGTATACTGCACCAAATGTGCGGGACTACTGTATACTGCACCTAATGTGGGGGACTACTGTATACTGCACCTAATGTGGGGGACTACTGTATGTATACTGCACCTAATGTGTGAGACTACTTTATACTGCACTTAATGTGGGGAACTACTTTATACTGCACCTAATGAGGGGAACTACTGTATGTATACTGCACCCAATGTGGGGGACTACTTTATACTACACCTAATGTGGGGAACTACTTTATACTGCACCTAATGTGGAGGACTACTGTATGCATACTGCACCTATTGTGGGGGACTACTGTATACTGCACCTAATGTGGGGAACTACTTTATACTGCACCTAATGTGGGGGACTACTGTATACTGCACCTCATGTGGAGAACTACTGTATACTGCACCTAATGTGGGGGACTACTGTATACTGCACCTAATGTGGGGGACTACTGTATACTGCACCTAATGTGGGGAACTACTTTATACTGCACCTAATGTGGGGGACTACTGTATACTGCACCTAATGTGGGGGACTACTTTATACTGCACCTAATGTGGGGTAACTACTGTATAGTGCACCTAATGTGGGGAACTACTTTATACTGTACCTAATGTGAGGGACTACTGTATACTGCACCTAATGTGGGGAACTACTTTATACTGCACCTACTGTGGGGGACTACTGTATACTGCACCTAATGTGTGGGACTACTGTATGTATACTGCACCTAATGTGGGGGACTACTGTATGTATACTGCACCTAATGTGGGGGACGACTGTATACTGCAACTTATGTGGGGGACGACTGTATACTGCTCCTAATGTGGGGGACTACTGTATACTGCACCTAATGTGTGGGACTACTGTATATTGCTCCTAATGTGGGGGACTACTGTATACTGCACCTAATGTGGGGGACTACTGTATACTGCACCTAATGTGGGGGACTACTGTATACTGCACCAAATGTGCGGGACTACTGTATACTGCACCTAATTTGGGGGACTACTGTATACTGTACCTAATGTGGGGGACTACTGTATGTATACTGCACCTAATGTGTGAGACTACTTTATACTGCACCTAATGTGGGGAACTACTTTATACTGCACCTAATGAGGGGAACTACTGTATGTATACTGCACCCAATGTGGGGGACTACTTTATACTACACCTAATGTGGGGAACTACTTTATACTGCACCTAATGTGGAGGACTACTGTATGCATACTGCACCTATTGTGGGGGACTACTGTATACTGCACCTAATGTGGGGAACTACTTTATACTGCACCTAATGTGGGGGACTACTGTATACTGCACCTAATGTGGAGAACTACTGTATACTGCACCTAATGTGGGGGACTACTGTATACTGCACCTAATGTGGGGGACTACTGTATACTGCACCTAATGTGGGGGACTACTGTATACTGCACCTAATGTGTGGTAACTACTGTATACTGCACCTAATGTGGGGGACTACTGTATACTGCACCTAATGTGGGGGGCTACTGTATACTGCACCTAATGTGGGGGACTACTGTATACTGCACCTAATGTGGGGGACTACTGTATACTGCACCTAATGTGGAGAACTACTTTTTACTGTACCTAATGTGGGGGACTACTGTATACTGCACCTAATGTGGGGAACTACTTTATACTGCACCTAATGTGGGGGACTACTGTATACTGCACCTAATGTGGGGGACTGCTGTATTTTGCACCTAATGTGGGGAACTACTTTTTTACTGCGCCTAATGTGGGGGATTACTGTATGTATACTGCACCAAATGTGGGGAACTACTTTATACTGTACCTATTTTGGGGGGACTACTGTATACTGCACCTCATGTGGGGATCTACTGTATACTGCACCGAATGTGGGGAACTACTTTATACTGCACCTAATGTGGGGGACTACTGTATGCTGCACCTAAAGTGAGGGACTACTGTATACTGCACCTAACGTGAGAGACTACTTTATACTGCACCTAATGTGGGGAAATTACTGTATACTGCACCTAATGTGGGGAACTACTTTATACTGCACCTAATGTGGGGGACTACTGTATGTATACTGCATCTAATGTGGGGGACTACTGTATACTGCACCTAATGTGGGGAACTACTTTATACTGCAACTAATGTGGGGGACTACAGTATGTATACTGCACCCAATGTGGGGGACTACTGTATACTGCACCTAATGTGGGAGAACTACTGTATACTGCACCTAATGTGGGGGAACTACTGTATACTGCACATAATGTGGGGGGACTACTGTATACTGCCCCTAATGTGGGGAACTACTGTATACTGCACCTAATGTGGGGGATTACTGTATACTGCACCTAATGTGGGGGACTACTGTATACTGCACTTAATGTGGGGGACTACTGTATACTGCACCTAATGTGGGGAACTACTTTATACTGCACCTAATGTGGAGTACTACTGTATACTGCACCTAATGTGGGGGGACTACTGTAGACTGCACCTAATGTGGGGGAAATATACTGCACCTAATGTGGGGGACTATACTGCACCTAATGTGGGGCAACTATACTGCCAACCTAATGTGGGGTAGCTATACTCTTTACCTAATGTTGGGGGTACTATACTGTCTACCTAATGTGGGGGATCATACTCTTTACCTAATGTGGGGGACTATACAAAAATATAAAATTGTACTATTCTGATCCCTATAACTCTTATTTTTCTGTATATGGGGATGTATGAGGTCATTTTTTGCGCTGTGATTTGTAGTTTTTATCGGTACTGTTTTTGTTTTGATGGAACTTCTCAATTGCTTTTTAGATATTTTTTATAGTATTTGAAGTGACCAAAAATGTTAAAATCTGGTTAGTGCACCATTACGACTTTTGGGGCCCTCCTTTTGATTTTGCCTAGGGCCTCACTGAGCCTAAACCCGCCCCTGGGCATCTTACTCTACTACTTTGTTTCTCACTGACATATAAAACGCTGATCTATAATAAATTCCCCACTTTGTCTATTATTATAACAATAATTACATCAATCGGAATATTTGTCAAATAAAAATGTTTATTCATCTTTTCCAGTGTTCATACATACAGGTTGGTGAAGAATACCCATAGTATACTGGTGATGACGTTAATGACACCTCTTATCTCGGGGATATTGACAATTAGGATGGCAATGGTGACCCGTCCCAGGAACTGTCTGACCGAGTTAATATAGTCCATCGGTCCGGTGATGCTGGTCACTATCCCCCTTGGCATAACCCACGTCAGAAGCTGAAGTGTGATGGCGATCCAGGTGAGCCTGTCACTGATGAAGCCGATCCAGCTGATGGCGGTGGGGTTACAGATCACGTAGAGAAGCTCTATAGTGCTGCTGGTGCTAATCCAGGTCACCAACTCATTGACTGGGTTCATCCAGGCAAGCAGGGAACTGCTGGTGATGGTGGGGATCCAGAATACCAATTCAGTGGTGGTGTCTATCCAGGACAGCAGGTCACTGATGGTACTAGCAAACGAGATCAGATCGTCAACAGCATCTATGAACCGGTCCAGCAGGTTGTTATCAATGGGGATATAGCATAGCAGGGAGATGATCATGTCACCATAAGTGCTGATCCAGCCAAGATAGTTTTTGATGATGGCCGCCCCGCTCTGCAGGTTGTTGGTAATGGAATCCCAGCTGATCGTGTCGCTGCTGGCAGTGGTGTCATTATTCCCCAGGACAGGGGTGATCTTTCTGGTCCTGGTCCTGGTCCAGATGGGACACTTCATGTCGCTGCTGGCAGAGGTTTGATTACTCACCAGGACAGAGGTGATCTTTCTGATCCTGGTCCTCGTCCAGATGGGACACTTCATGTCGCTGCTGGTAGTATTCAAGCTGGGCAGATCTTTGATGGTATCGTTCTGCCCTTGCAGGTGGCTGGAGGTTATATTCTGGCTCGGTTGGTTGCTGGTGATTTCAAACCAGAAACTCGGGCCGGTGGTGAAGAGGGAACCCAGGAGGATGGTAACTGTCCAGCACATGCTACAGGCCAAATTGACCTCATCCCTGCTGATGTGGTCCCCTCGAATCATGATAAAATAAAAAGCGCAAGGAAACAATATAGAAACACTAGTGCTCGCTAGATTGCAGTCCTCAGAGTAAGGGCTCTGGGGCTCTGCACCTCTTTTTCCAGCTATCACCATTTGTGAAGTCACATGTGTGATGTCATACGGAATGTCACTGCTCTGAGGACAGGTGTAGACATGGACATTTACATCCATTTGTTTTATAGGGTGAAATAAGCTTTTTATTATTAAATAAAGGTATAGAAAACTCTGGGTGTAGGGTGTTTTTTGGGGGGGCGGTGACTTTATACTGAGGACTGGGTATTTGGGTGGGAAGGAACGTCACTTTATAACATAGAAGACAAATAAATATAATATACAAATATAAATACAAATATTAGTAAAATTCTGACAAAGTCCATCGTCATCTACAGATTTGGGTATTCTGGCAGGAGGATTCCTCATTTTTGAGAATAGGAGGAGGAGGAAAGTGATGGTGGGGGAAGAATACACAGCTCCCGGATTGATCAGAACACTACAGCTCTGCTTCATTGGGAGTAGTCACCTGCACCCCAATCCTCATGTTTCTTTTTGCCCCTATATATTGCAACTTATTCCTTCTACATATATACCTACAAACACCAAAAGCGTAACACATTGTAACCGCGACACCAAATAAAGTACAAATCGATGTATGAAAATATATATTTTTTATTAATAAAAGAACATGATTCTAAAAATGTACATAATAGACGCAATAAAATAAATATATATCAATATATGTTAAAA
This sequence comes from Hyla sarda, assembly GCF_029499605.1. Lineage (NCBI taxonomy): Eukaryota > Metazoa > Chordata > Amphibia > Anura > Hylidae > Hyla > Hyla sarda. The sequence continues at coordinate 29,491 of NW_026611015.1, forward strand.
AATTTGGCTGCAAATAATGGCTACAGGTACGGTATTTATAGAATAGGGACCCAATAGAAAAGGAATAACACACCTGTCCAAATAGTAAGCCGCTGGGTCGGAAGTGACGTTGGACACCACGGCACTCGTGTGATGGAGCACGCAACGCGCATTCACATTATAGAGCTTGTGCGGCCACGAAAACATGGCCACAGTCACTCATACTGCGCATGCGTGCACGAAATAATTCTAGGGGGAAAGACAAGCTTCCCCAAAATGGCCGCAGATCGCCGCTAATAGAGGGATATACAAAATAAGCTGAACATCGGACCCAGGGCTAAATAATACAAAGAATGAAAATCTATAGTGGGAGAACTGACTGTGGACTGTGAAGGCAATAACATGGCTATAAATAATGCAAATACATTAGAGATAATAGCAATAATGATTATAATAATAATAATCCGGGGGCATATGAAAGCATAAAAAAATGACAAGGATGTGATCACATGTATAATGGTAAAACAAATAAATAGTGCATGCAACATATACAACAAGGAGAAAAGTATTTTTGTAAAAAAATATATTTATACAAGTTTATAACTGAATATTGATTAGTGTGCAGGAATGATGTATACTAAAACCAAATGGATAGGAGCAGCGCCTGCAGAGTGCAAGAATATATAGAGCATGCAATACAAAAGATATAAAAAGTGCAGAGATATAGTGCATATGGTACAAAGCATACCGTATTTTTTGCCGTATAAGTTGCACTTTTTCTTCCCCAAAACTTGGGGGGAAAAGTTGGTGCGTCTTATACGGCGAATACACACCTATCGTGGTGGTCCCTGCGGCCATCAATGGCCGGGACCCACGGCTAATACAGGACATCACCGATCGCGATGATGCCCTGTATTAACCCTTCAGACGCGGCGATCAAAGCTGACCGCCGTGTCTGAAGCGAAAGTGACACTAAGCCGGCTGCATTGGGAGGGACCTTATCGGCCCCCTCGGTGTCTGCTCCGTGCCCGGATCCCCTGCATGAACGGCGCTCTCCTTTGTCGTCATCACGTCGTCGCTCCAATAGGAGCAACGCGATGGCGGCTACGGAGAGGGAGGATACCAGGCAGCAGAGACATTCCAGAGCGAAGGGCACACCCCGGGGATGTGTCGACAGCGATGGAGGGCGACATCCAGGGCAGCGGTGACGAGCGGTGACCGGTCCGGAGCGGCGGGGACACGAGAGTATTACCTCCTATACCAGTGGTCTTCAACCTGCGGACCTCCAGATGTTGCAAAACTGCAACTCCTGGCATGCCCGGACAGCCAATGGCTGTACTTTACATTGTATTCTAGATTTTACTCATTTAAAATAGGGTGCGTCTTATATGCCGGAGCGTCCTATAGGGCGAAAAATATGGTAAGTAATTATAAAAAAAAAAAAAAAAAATTATTATTGAAAAATGGTATTAAAAATTATATATATATTTTTTTAATTTTATCTTTTTCTTGGTCACTGCTCCTGCACTCACATTTAAGCTCAGAAATGTTTTATTTATACAGTTATCACTGAGCACTAGAAACCATGGAATATTTTGTGAGATGTTTCTGCCAGAATTTTCTGGGATGTAAAATGTGGCGCAACAAAAATCCAATATGGCTGCAAAAAAAAAATTGGGGTGCGAAAATGAATTTTCACATATTTTCAAAGCAGCACAAGAGACCTTTGAAAATGTGAGGAGAAAAAAAAGGTGTGAATAATATCGCTGGAACAGAAATTACATTAGTTTTTGAGAATTTCACACAGAATGTCTGGGTTTAAAAAATATGTAATTTTGCTGAACAATCTGTCCCCTTACCTCTATATCAGTGTTTACCAACCAGAATGTCTCCAAGTGTTGCAAAACTTGGCATGCTGGCATTTGCCGTTTTGCAAAAGCTGGATGTACCCTGGTTGGTAAACACTGTGTACATGTACCAGAGCTGAGTGTGTGATGATGTACATGTAGCAGAAATTAGCGTGCGACATGTGTATGGAGCAGAGCTGAATGTGTGATTATGTATAAGCATGACCACGCACACACTCAACTCTGCTACGTACACCTGATCACTCACTCAGCTCTACTGCATTTACAAAATCACACACTCAGCTCTGCTACATATACACAATCACACACTCAGCTCTGCTGCATTTACACAATCACACACTCAGCTCTGCTACATACACCTGATCACACACTCAGCTCTGCTGCATAAACACAATCACACAGTCAGCTACAGCTACATATACACACACTCACTCAGCACTACTGCATATACACACACTCACACTCAGCTCTACTGCATTTACACAATCACACACTCAGCTCTGCTACATACACCTGATCACACACTCAGCTCTGCTGCATATACACAATCACACACTCGGCTACAGCTACATATGCACACACTCACTCAGCACTACTGCATATACACACACTCACACTCAGCTTTACTACATATAAACAATCACACATATACATTGGGGGAAATTTATCCTTGTTGTAGGTACATGTTTTTTGTAGATTGTTTTGGTTGGTCTAAATTTGGTGCAATTGCAAGGCACAGGATAAATTTTGTTCAAAGTTCTAAATCTCCAGACAGTTCTATTTGGACACCTGAGCTGCACCTCACAGGAAAAATGGACGTAGGGATTTTGTTCTATTGCTTTGACACTCGGATTTTATTGAGGTTTTTTGTTCACCAGTAAAAACGCCAGAAAGACTCACAGCTTTTTCCTGCGTTTTTTCAGTTTTTCTTGCGTTTTTGCTGGTGTGTGGAAACAATCATTTTTGTATCCTGTGGCAATTTTTTTTACTGCCTTCAGGCACCACTCCATGGGTCGGATGCAGAGCGCCCGGTCCACAGAGTGTAAGGAGGTGAGGAGTGATATATAGCGTATACAGGGTGAAGAGCATCACTACTTACCTATGCCAGCTGTATAGAATACTGGGGTGCATAGTGTACCCAGGTATACCATCCAGGAGCCCAGCAAGGAAAGAGTTAACTCACGCTGCTGCTGAGCAGCAGAATTACGGTTCTAGGTCCGGTCAGGAAACCGCATACGGGTCAAAAATGAGCCGATCGGAGTCACCGTTTGACTCCGGTCGGCTCATTAAAGTAAATGGAGTTCAGTGCTGGTCCGGCTGGGGTACGAGAGAGCCGGGTTTGCCCCTCCCCCAGCCGTATCTGGCACCTGTAATGTAAATACAAAGTGTGAATGCAGCCTAAGACAGATCAAATGTTCTCATAGCCGAGGGCTCAATATCTTAATACTAGTTCTAGGCCCTCGTAGCAGGGGCAGACTATTATAATACAACCTCTTAATCTCTCTCAGATGATCCTACTTCAGGGTTAACACTCTGTAGTCCCTGTGCTGCTTCAGCAATTCTTATTCAGGTGCTATTCATGTCACGGATAGTACTTGTCTGTCCCCCGGCTCCAGCTGTCTCTTCTGCTGTCCTCTCTAAGGCTGAGTTCACATCACGTTTTTGCCAGACTGTTTTCAATCCGTTTTTCTAAAGAAAACCGTATGGCAAAAAAACGGATGGAACAGTATGGAAAAAAGTAAACCGTATGCATTTTTAAACTGTATACTGTTTTTAAAAGTGCATACAGTTCCGAAAATTTTGTACATTTTTAATAGGAGGGGTGTTGGGTGGGGACTTTAGGATGCAAACGCGCATGTGCAAAAAAATACTGTATGTTTTCCCGTATGGAACCGTATACATGTGCGTTTTCCATTGACTTCCATGTTAAAAAAAAACGTATGTGGTTGCAGTACGGTTATTAAACTGGAAACAAAATCGTAGTCAACCACAGTTTTGACTCCGGTTTAAAAACCGTACTGCAATCACATACGTTTTTTTTTTTAAATGGACGTCAATGGAAAACGCACATGTATACGGTTCCATACGTGAAAACATATACGGTTTTTACTTTGCACATGTGCATTTGCACCCTAAAGTCCCCACCCAATATCCCTCCCATTAAAAATGGACAACATTTTCAAAAATGTATGGGGATTTAAAAAAAAAAAAAAAAATGGATTGAACTGTATGCACTTTTAAAAACAGTATACGGTTTAAAAACGCATACGGTTTACTTTTTCCCGTACTGTTCCATCCGTTTTTTTGCCATACGATTTTCTTTAGAAAAAACGATTTAAAATAGTATGGTAAAAACGTGATGTGAACCCAGCCTAAACCAGTGTTTCCCAACCAGGGGTGCCTCCAGCTGTCGCAAAACTGCAACTCCCAGCATGCCCGGACAGCCAACGGCTGTCCGGGCATGCTGGAAGTTGCAGTTTTGCAACAACTGGAGGCGCTCTGGTTGGGAAACACTGATATATTATATGGTGCAACATTCCGGGAATCTGATTGGTTGGATCCATTCCAGGAGTCGGATTGGTTGGATAAATACCGACCATTGCATTGCCAGTATTTTTTATATAAAAATACCGGCAGGGTCAGCAAAATAAAGGTTGTGCCGGTAAAATACTGGCCTGGTGGCTGATGTCGCTCCATGTGGCTCTATGGTGGCTGATGTCGCTCTCACATCTCTCCACCAGTGGTGTGTCCTCACACAAGCCACGAATGCTGATGTCACAGCTCACACCGGCAGTACACAGTCATCACTTTCCGCCTATTTTAAAATAAGCATATAGACCACGGGTCTCAAACTGGTGGCCCTCCAGATGATGCAAAACTTCAACTCCCAGCATGCCTGCACATGCCCAGACAGACATTTTTTGCAGATAATGGTTGTCGGGAATGCTGGGAGTTAAAGGGGTAGTCGAGTGGTGAAAAACTTATCCCCTATCCTAAGGATAGGGGATAAGTTTGAGATCGCCGGGGGTCCGACCGCTGGGGCCCCCTGCGATCTCTCTGTACGGGGCCCCTGCTCTCTGGCCAGATAGCGGGTGTCAACCCCCGCACGAAGCGGCGTCCGACATGCCCCCTCAATACATCTCTATGGCAGAGCCGGAGATTGCCGAAGGCAGCGCTTCGGCTCTGCCATAAAGTTGTATTGAGGTACGTGTCGGCCGCTGCTTCGTGCGGAGGTCGACACGCCCCCTTCCCGCGGGCGGTCGGGGCTCCGTACAGGAGATCGCAGGGGGCCCCAGCAGTCGGACCCCCGTGATCTGCAACTTATCCCCTATTCTTAAGATAGGGGATAAGTTGTTCACCACTGAGTCACCACTGGACTACTCCTTTAAAGTTTTGCAACACCTGGAGGGCCACCAGTTTGAGACCCCTGATGTAGACCCAACAATGTAATGGTCATAGAATAAGTCCCTCATGCTATTACCTGTTTATTACCAAATAGCCTCATGGTCAGACTTCCCTGCCACCATGTTTTGTCAAACAGCACGCATACCCCAGCAATAAACCACATATACGTTGTGCACAGTACTTTAAAGGGGTATTCTGGTGGAAAACTTTTTTATTTTTTTTTTATTTTATTTTGTAAGTCAACTGGTGCCAGAAAGTTTAACAGATTTGTAAATTACTTCTATTAAAAAAAAAATCTTAATCCTTCCAGTACTTATTAGCGGCTATATTCTCCAGAGGTTCTTTTCTTTTTGGATTTCTTTTCTGTCACAATCACGGTGCTTTCTGCTGACACCTCTGTCCATGTCAGGAACTGTCTGGAGTAGAAGCAAATTCCCATCTTAAAGGGGTACTCCGACCCTGAGACATCTCATCCCCTATACAAAGGAGTAGAGGAGTGTAGAGGAGTGTATATGGGTGACAGATGGGTGTAGAGTAGTGTACATGGGTGAAAGTGGCGTGTAGAGGAGTGTACATGGGTGACTGGTGTGTAGAGGGGTGACAGGGGAGTGTATATGGGTGACAGAAGGGTGTAGAGGAGTGTACATGGGTGACAGAGGGGTGTAGAGGAGTGTACATGGGTGACAGAGGGGTGTAGAGGAGTGTATGTGGGTGACAGAGGGGTGTAGAGGAGTGTACATGGATGACCGAGGGGTGTAGAGGAGTGTACATGGGTGACAGAGGGGTGTAGAGGAGTGTACATGGGTGACAGAGGGGTGTAGAGGAGTGTACATGGATGACCAAGGGGTGTAGAGGAGTGTACATGGATGACAGAGGGGTGTAGAGGAGTGTACATGGGTGGCAGAGGGGTGTAATGGAGTGTACATGGGAGACAGATGGGTGTACAGGGGTGACAGAGGGGTGTAGAGGGTTATGGGTGAAAGATGGGTGTAGAGGAGTGTACATGGATGACAGAGGGGTGTAGAGGAGTGTACATGGATGACAGAGGGGTGTAGAGGAGTGTACATGGATGACAGAGGGGTGTAGAGGAGTGTACATGGGTGGCAGAGGGGTGTAGAGGAGTGTACATGGATGACAGAGCGGTTTAGAGGAGTGTACATGGATGACAGAGGGGTGTAGAGGAGTGTACATGGATGACAGAGGGGTGTAGAGAAGTGTACATGGGTGGCAGAGGGGTGTAATGGAGTGTACATGGGAGACAGATGGGTGTAGAGGGTTGACAGAGGGGTGTAAATGGGTGACAGAGGGGTGTAGAGGAGTGTACATGGGTGTCAGAGGGGTATAGAGGAGTGTACATGGGTGACAGAGGAGTGTAGAGGGGAGTACATGGGTGGCAGAGGGGTGTAATGGAGTGTACATGGGTGACAGATGGGTGTAGAGGGGTGACAGGGGTGTACATGGGTGACAGAGGGGTGTGGAGGAGTGTACATGGGTGTCAGAGGGGTGTAGAGGAGTGTACATGGGTGACAGAGGGGTGTAGAGGAGTGTATATGGGTGTCAGAGGGGTGTAGAGGAGTGTACATGGGTGACAGAGGGGTGTGGAGGAGTGTACATGGGTGACAGAGGGGTGTAGAGGAGTGTACATGGGTGACAGAGGGGTGTAGTGGAGTGTACATGGGTGTCAGAGGGGTGTAGAGGAGTGTACATGGGTGACAGAGGGGTGTAGAGGGGAGTACATGGGTGGAAGAGGGGTGTAATGGAGTGTACATGGGTGACAGAGGGGTGTAGAGGGGTGACAGGGGTGTACATGGGTGACAGAGAGGTGTAGAGGAGTTTACATGGGTGTCAGAGGGGTGTAGAGGAGTGTACATGGGTGACAGAGGGGTGTAGAGGGGAGTACATGGGTGGCAGAGGGGTGTAATGGAGTGTACATGGGTGACAGATGGGTGTAGAGGGGCGACAGGGGTGTACATGGGTGACAGAGGGGTGTAGAGGAGTGTACATGGGTGTCAGAGGGGTGTAGAGGAGTGTACATGGGTGACAGAGGGGTGTAGAGGAGTGTATATGGGTGTCAGAGGGGTGTGGAGGAGTTTACATGGGTGACAGAAGGGTGTAGAGGAGTGTACATGGGTGACAGAGGGGTGTAGAGGAGTGTACATGGGTGTCAGAGGGGTGTAGAGGAGTGTACATGGGTGACAGAGGGGTGTAGAGGAGTGTACATGGGTGTCAGAGGGGTGTAGAGGAGTGTACATGGGTGACAGAGGGGTGTAGAGGAGTGTACATGGGTGACAGAGGGGTGTAGAGGAGTGTACATGGGTGTCAGAGGGGTGTAGAGGAGTGTACATGGGTGACAGAGGGGTGTAGACGAGTGTAAATGGATGACAGAGGGGTGTAGAGGAGTGTAAATGGATGACAGAGGGGTGTAGAGGAGTGTACATGGGTGACTGGTGTGTAGAGGGGTGACAGAGAAGTGTATATGGGTGACAGAAGGGTGTTGAGGAGTGTACATGGGTGACAGAGGGGTGTAGAGGAGTGTAAATGGATGACAGAGGGGTGTAGAGGAGTGTACATGGGTGGCAGAGGGGTGTATTGGAGTGTACATGGGAGACAGATGGGTGTAGAGGGGTGACAGAGGGGTGTACATGGGTGACAGAGGGGTGTAGAGGAGTATACATGGGTGTCAGAGGGGTATAGAGGAGTGTACATGGGTGACAGAGGGGTGTAGAGGGGTGACAGAGGGGTGTAGAGGAGTGTACATGGGTGTCAGAGGGGTGTAAAGGAGTGTACATGGGTGACAGAGGGTTGTAGAGGGGAGTACATGGGTGTCAGAGGGGTGTAGAGGAGTGTACATGGGTGACAGAGGGGTGTGGAGGAGTTTACATGGGTGACAGAAGGGTGTAGAGGAGTGTACATGGGTGACAGAGGGGTGTAGAGGAGTGTACATGGGTGACAGAGGGGTGTAGAGGAGTGTACAGAGGGATGTAGAGGAGTGTACATGGGTGACAGAGGGGTGTAGAGGAGTGTACATGGGTGACAGAGGGGTGTAGAGGAGTGTACATGGGTGTCAGAGGGGTATAGAGGAGTGTACATGGGTGACAGAGGGGGGTAGAGGAGTGTATATGGGTGTCAGAGGGGTGTAGAGGAGTGTACATAGGTGACATAGGGGTGTGGAGGAGTTTACATGGGTGACAGAAGGGTGTAGAGGAGTGTACATGGGTGACAGAGGGGTGTAGAGGATTGTACAGAGGGGTGTAGAGGAGTGTACATGGGTGACAGAGGGGTGTAGAGGAGTGTACATGGGTGGCAGGGGTGTAGAGGAGTGTACAAGGGTGGCAGAGGGGTGTAGAGGAGTGTACATGGGTGACTGGTGTGTAGAGGGGTGACAGAGAAGTGTATATGGGTGACAGAAGGGTGTTGAGGAGTGTACATGGGTGACAGAGGGGTGTAGAGGAGTGTAAATGGATGACAGAGGGGTGTAGAGGAGTGTACATGGGTGGCAGAGGGGTGTATTGGAGTGTACATGGGAGACAGATGGGTGTAGAGGGGTGACAGAGGGGTGTACATGGGTGACAGAGGGGTGTAGAGGAGTATACATGGGTGTCAGAGGGGTATAGAGGAGTGTACATGGGTGACAGAGGGGTGACAGAGGGGTGTAGAGGAGTGTACATGGGTGTCAGAGGGGTATAAAGGAGTGTACATGGGTGACAGAGGGTTGTAGAGGGGAGTACATGGGTGTCAGAGGGGTGTAGAGGAGTGTACATGGGTGACAGAGGGGTGTGGAGGAGTTTACATGGGTGACAGAAGGGTGTAGAGGAGTGTACATGGGTGACAGAGGGGTGTAGAGGAGTGTACATGGGTGACAGAGGGGTGTAGAGGAGTGTACAGAGGGATGTAGAGGAGTGTACATGGGTGACAGAGGGGTGTAGAGGAGTGTACATGGGTGACAGAGGGGTGTAGAGGAGTGTACATGGGTGTCAGAGGGGTATAGAGGAGTGTACATGGGTGACAGAGGGGGGTAGAGGAGTGTATATGGGTGTCAGAGGGGTGTAGAGGAGTGTACATAGGTGACATAGGGGTGTGGAGGAGTTTACATGGGTGACAGAAGGGTGTAGAGGAGTGTACATGGGTGACAGAGGGGTGTAGAGGATTGTACAGAGGGGTGTAGAGGAGTGTACATGGGTGACAGAGGGGTGTAGAGGAGTGTACATGGGTGGCAGGGGTGTATAGGAGTGTACAAGGGTGGCAGAGGGGTGTAGAGGAGTGTACAAGGGTGGCAGAGGGGTGTAGAGGAGTGTACATGGGTCAAAGTGGGATGTAGAGGAGTGTACATGAGTGACGGAGGGGTGTAGAGGAGTGTACATGGATGGCAGAGGGGTGTAGAGGAGTGTACATGGGTCAAAGTGGGATGTAGAGGAGTGTACATGAGTGACGGAGGGGTGTAGAGCAGTGTACATGGGTGACAAAGGGGTGTATAGGAGTGTACATGGGAGGCTGAGGGGTGTAGAGGAATGTACATGGGTGACAGAGGGGTGTAGAGGAGTGTACGTGGGTGTCAGAGGAGTGTACATGGGTGACATAGGGGTGTAGAGGAGTGTACATGGGTGGCAGAGGGGTGTAGAGGAGTGAACATGGGTGACAGAGGGGTGTAGAGGAGTGTACATGGGTGACAGAGGGGTGTAGAGGAGTGTACATGGGTGACAGAGGGGTGTAGAGGAGTGTACATGGGTGACAGAGGGGTGTAGAGGAGTGTACATGGGTGACAGAGGGGTGTAGAGGAGTGTACATGGGTGACAGGGGTGTAGAGGAGTGTACATGGGTGACAGAGGTGTGTAGAGGAGTGTACATGGGTGACAGAGGGGTATAGAGGAGTGTACATGGGTGACAGAGGGGTATAGAGGAGTGTACATGGGTGACAGAGGGGTATAGAGGAGTGTACATGGGAAACAGAGGGGTGTATAGGAGTGTACATTGGTGACAGAGGGGTGACAGGGGTGTAGAGGAGTATATATGGGTGTCAGAGGGGTGTAGAGGAGTGTACATGGGTGACAGAGGGGTGTGGAGAAGTTTACATGGGTGACAGAAGGGTGTAGAGGAGTGTACATGGGAAACAGAGGGGTGTAGAGGAGTGTACATGGGTGACAGAGGGGTGTAGAGGAGTGTACATGGGTGACAGAGGGGTATAGAGGAGTGTACATGGGTGGCAGGGGGTGTAGAGGAATGTTCAAGGGTGGCAGAGGGGTGTAGAGAAATGTACATGGATGGCAGAGGGGTGTAGTGGAGTGTACATGGGTCAAAGTGGGATGTAGAGGAGTGTACATGGGTGACAAAGGGGTGTATAGGAGTGTACATGGGAGGCTGAGGGGTGTAGAGGAATGTACATGGGTGACAGAGGGGTGTAGAGGAGTGTACCTGGGTGACAGAGGGGTGTAGAGGAGTGTACATGGGTGACAGAGGGGTGTAGAGGAGTGTACATGCATGACAGAGGGGTGTAGAGGAGTGTACATGGGTGGCAGAGGGGTGTAGAGGGGTGTACATGGGTGACAGAGGGGTGTAGAGGAGTGTACATGGGTGACAGAGGGGTGTGGAGAAGTTTACATGGGTGACAGAAGGGTGTAGAGGAGTGTACATGGGAGACAGAGGGGTGTAGAGGAGTGTACATGGGTGACAGAGGGGTGTATAGGAGTGTACATTGGTGACAGAGGGGTGACAGGGGTGTAGAGGAGTATATATGGGTGTCAGAGGGGTGTAGAGGAGTGTACATGGGTGACAGAGGGGTGTGGAGAAGTTTACATGGGTGACAGAAGGGTGTAGAGGAGTGTACATGGGAGACAGAGGGGTGTAGAGGAGTGTACATGGGTGACAGAGGGGTGTAGAGGAGTGTACATGGGTGACAGAGGGGTATAGAGGAGTGTACATGGGTGGCAGGGGGTGTAGAGGAATGTTCAAGGGTGGCAGAGGGGTGTAGAGGAATGTACATGGATGGCAGAGGGGTGTAGTGGAGTGTACATGGGTCAAAGTGGGATGTAGAGGAGTGTACATGGGTGACAAAGGGGTGTATAGGAGTGTACATGGGAGGCTGAGGGGTGTAGAGGAATGTACATGGGTGACAGAGGGGTGTAGAAGAGTGTACCTGGGTGACAAAGGGGTGTAGAGGAGTGTACATGGGTGACAGAGGGGTGTAGAGGAGTGTACATGGATGACAGAGGGGTGTAGAGGAGTGTACATGGGTGGCAGAGGGGTGTAGAGGGGTGTACATGGGTGACAGAGGGGTGTAGAGGAGTGTACATGGGTGACAGAGGGGTGTAGAGGAGTGTACATGGGTGACAGAGGGGTGTAGAGGAGTGTACATGGGTGGCAGAGGGGTGTAGAGGAGTGTACATGGGTGGCAGAGGCGTGTAGAGGAGTGTACATGGATGGCAGAGGGGTGTAGAGGAGTGTACATGGGTCAAAGTGGGATGTAGAGGAGTGTACATGGGTGACAAAGGGGTGTATAGGAGTGTACATGGGAGGCTGAGGGGTCTAGCGGAATGTAGATGGGTGACAGAGGGGTGTAGAGGAGTGTACCTGGGTGACAGAGTTGTGTAGAGTAATGTACATGGGTGACAGAGGGGTGTAGAGGAGTGTACATGGGTGACAGAGGGGTGTAGAGGAGTGTACATGGGAGGCTGAGGGGTGTAGAGGAATGTACATGGGTGACAGAGGGGTGTAGGGGAGTGTACCTGAGTGACAGAGGGGTGTAGAGGAGTGTACATGGGTGACAGAGGGGTGTAGAGGAGTGTACATGGGTGACAGAGGGGTGTAGAGGAGTGTACATGGGTGACAGAGGGGTGTAGAGGAGTGTACATGGGTGACAGAGGGGTGTAGAGGAGTGTACATGGGTGACAGAGGGGTGTAGAGGAGAGTACATGGGTGACAGAGGGGTGTATAGGGGGATGGCCTAGGTATACATGGATGACAGGAGGGTGGGCAGGAGGGACAGAGGGGTGAATAGGGGGAGGGACATGGGTGACAGATGTAGACTGGGGGGTGGTCAGAGGGGTGGATGGGGGGGGTGAACATGTGTTACAGAGGTATGGACACGGGTGGCCAAGGTGGACATGGATGACAGGATGGTGGACACGGGAGATATGGGGGTGAACTGGGATGACAGGGGATGGACAAGGATGACAAGGGGGATAAAAGAGGGGTGACAAAGGGACAGAGGGGTTAATAGGAGGTGGAAATGGGTGACGGGGTAGACTGGGGGTGTAGACATGTGTTACAGGATGCAGACTGGGGGGTGGACAGGGAGGGGTGGACATGGGTGACAGGGATGGACAAGGGGTGGACAAAGTGGACATCATGGATAACAGAGGTGAGGGGGGTTGACAGGGTTAAGAAGGGGTAACAGAGGGTACAGTCCCTTAAGCCATTTTTCTTCACTACACTGGCACGGTAACCAGGCGCAGCTTCCACCTTCCTCCCCTCTCCGGCAGGGCACCGACTCAGGGCTCCGACAGGGCACTCACTCACTGGGGCGCTTTGGGGGGGGGGGGGGGATGCTGGGGCATGGGTCACTACACCGGCACGGTAATCCGGCAGAGCACCACCAGGGCACTCACTCACTAGGTCGCAGGGTGAGAGGGATGCAGGGGGATGCGGTGTGTGCACGCACAGCATAGCGCACACATACTTCCCTTCCCCCCTGTGGCGCCATAAACAGACGCGCAGGCCGGGCCGGTGAATAAAAAAAATAAATAATTGCCGGCAAAATCCAGCGGCACCCCAGTTGGGAATCACTGCTCTAGATAGAGTCTGTCTATGATATCCTAACCAAAGAAGCTTTTGTTGTATTGTAACAAGTTACTTCCTACTCACATGTATTGTTCTACTATAGTCAATTAACTAATTAGCTTGTAATGCTTTCTTACTAATGATATCTAATTGATATTCATTTATATATATCATTGTGTTTGTTAGGCTTCTTTCACACTACAAAATTCTCCGTTTTTAAACAAAGTTCCGTCTGAAAATCAGCTGAGAACGTCAGTTACAAAATCCTATACTGCCGTAAAAAAATCCCATTATAGTCTATGGGATTTTTCTAATAGCCGTTTTAACACGTTATAGCCTGTTATTAACCCCTTAACGACCAAGGACGTATATTTACGTCCTTGGCCGACTCCCGCGATATAACGTGGGTTCACGCGGTGACCCCGCATCATGTCGGGTCGGTATCTGATGCCGGGACCCTGGGCTAATAGTGTGCGGCAGCGATCGCGGTGCCACACGCTATTAACCCTTTAGATGCGGCGTTCAAAGTTGAACGCCGCGTCTAAACCGAAAGTGAAAGCTGCCCGGCTGCTCAGCGGGGCTAATCGGGACCACCGCAGTGAAAATGCGGTGTCCCGATCAGCTGGGACACGAGCGGAGGTCCTCTTACCTGCCTCCGGCGTGTCCCCTCAGCGATTGATTGCTCCAAGCCTGAGATTCAGGCTTGAGCAATCGACCGCCAATAATGCTGATCATTGCAAAGCTATGGCAGCAACAGCTATCCACCCATCATATACACAAAGGCCCCCAATCTGGGCATACAAGTCGCCCCCACCATCCGCCAACCCCCTTCCAGTTCATCTTCCACCTGGTTTCAGATGAAAGGGTTCCACAAATGTGGATCCTGTTCAGGCTGCAAAATTTCCAAATCACCTAAAACCATTACAGAAATCTCATCAAAAACTAATCAATTCACTCACAAAATTACAGATTGCCTAACCTGCCACAGCAAAGGGGTCATTTACCTAAAACAATGTACTTGTGGTAAACAATACATTGGACGAACCAAAAGACAACTAAAAATCCGTATTTCAGAGCATATTTACAACATAAAGAAAGGGAACAAAACTCACCCGTTGTCACTCCATTTCACGGAACGTCATGCTCAGGATCCCTCCCAGTTTTTCTTTACAGCGCTCTTAAAAGTAAAAAATTGTTGGAGAGGCGGAGATTTCATCACGCGTATGTCGAAGGCCGAATCCCGCAAGATCTTTGAGCTCGACACATTGATCCCTAAGGGACTCAATGCTGAGCTGGAGATTTTCGGATTCTTGTAATACTTGAGATTGGGTTCCTCCTCACGACCCGTCGCCGACTGGTCGCATATGGACTCGGCGACGTCTCCTGGGGTCGAGCCTCATCCAAGAAATAATTCATCTTTATGTGATATTCATTTTTATGGTGTATTTTTGTATCCTGCATTTCATCTTGTTTTTATTCCAGTTCCACTCCCTGCCCTCACATTATCCATTTATTTATTTTCACTTCCTTATCCTTCCATTTGTATCCACATACTTATATTTTATATTATTATGATATACATTTTATGGTTTAAAGTCATATTTGGAAGGTTTAACCTTGAGTCCGTGTTGGATAAGGACTTGGAAAACTTCTTTCAGGTGATCCAGGTGCTCCTGATAGGTCCTGGAATAGACAATGACGTCATCTAAATACAACTGAACACTCTGGAAGTTAAGATGTCCCAAACATCTTTCCATCAAGTGTTGGAAAGTGGCCGGTGCGTTGCACAGCCCAAAGGGAATACTTTTGAACTCGAAGAGTCCCATAGGGGTCACAAATGCGGTCTTCTCTCTATCTTCTTCCGCCATTGGCACCTGCCAGTAACCGCTCGTCAGATCCAGTGTGGAAAAGTAGGCGGCAGACCCCAATGCAGTCAATGATTCTTCAATACAAGGAAGAGGATAAGCATCCTTATGAGTTATGCCGTTCAGCTTCCGGTAATCTACACAAAAGCAGATAGTCCCATCTTTTTTCTTCACCAGGACCAAAGGTGCAGCCCGAGGACTCTGGCTTTCTTGGATGACATCGGCCTCTTTCATCTCCACGAGCATCTTCTTAATGGTCTGATACATCCCCGGAGCCACAGGGCGATGCCTCTCCTTAATGGGTGGGCTATCCCCGGTGAGGATCCTATGTTTGATCATGGTGGTTCTGCCAAAGTCTGTGGGAAACTTGCTGAAGGCTTCCTGATATTTCTTAGCTACTTGGATGACTCCTTCCACCTGTTCCTTGGGGGTATCTTCGCCTCTTATTTGTAGCTGGCTCCACCATGGTTCTGCTGGGTTTTGGGCAGGCCCTCGTTGAGCCACTTGTGACTTCGAGACCACATCTCTGACTTCTAAATGATGCAGGGTAGCCACCGGGGTATACTTGGGTAATCGGACGGCAACTTGATAGAGATTAATAAGTCTCACCGGAACTTTCCCATTACGTACTGTGACCAGACTTCTAGCAGCTCGCACCAAGGGGCAATCTTCCAAGAGGACAGGTTCCAAGAGTACCTGATAATCTTGATTCTTCAC
Source organism: Hyla sarda (assembly GCF_029499605.1). Taxonomy (NCBI): domain Eukaryota; kingdom Metazoa; phylum Chordata; class Amphibia; order Anura; family Hylidae; genus Hyla; species Hyla sarda. Next base: position 45,098 of record NW_026611015.1, read on the forward strand.
CCCGGGTCGGGCTCGACACCAAATAACTGTTTCCGCTTGTGGCTGTAGACTAACGGCTCGTATATCTTGAATCCTTACTCAACAAATTTCTCCTTGATGATTCACGAACTTCTGCTCTGCTTGAAGGGATTTGAGGTGGTGCTGGGCAGCTCGCCGGCCTGGGGGTGACAAGTGAGGGAGAGATGCATGCAATGCACAGACAATATCATCAAAACAGTGCCTCATAATATTCATACCCAAGATGAAATCAGCTGCTCCCTCATCCCTAACATTGGTGACAACCACACCCTGCCTTTCTAGGACATGCTTTCCCACTTGCACTGTGGGCTCCCAGTAGCCATGCCTGGGTACTGGTTTCCCGTTCCCTGCAATTACTCTAAACTCTGCTTCCTGGGGTTCACACAACCTTTCTGGGCCCCAATACTTATAGAAAACCCCCTGCGGAATAGTGGTCCCTTGAGACCCCGTATCTATCAGAGCTTGTAACCGGGTACCTTCAACTATCACCTGAACATAAGGACAAGAAGCTACATACATAGACAGTCCCTTCTTGTCATTGGTTGATTCTGGACCTTCAGCTGCTACTCCTGGGGTGCGGTCCTCGACCCCAGGGGACACCCTTTTAAAGCCCAACATTGGCTCCTCCAGTGTCCATTCTTGTTACAATGACTGCAGACAGGTCTCTGACTCCTGGGCGGTCTCACGGGAGGTGTATTAGGTGGTTCAGCAGGGCGGGGGTCAGCTTTCTTAGGTGGTGGCATGGCAGATCTGGAAGGACTCGGCCGCACAGCCATTTCTTTAAAGGCCTTGGGTAACTGCTCAATGTCCTGTTTGATGTCTTGTAGGTCAGCTGTCCAAGGGCTAGAAGAAGCTGTTGGCAGGGTAGGCTGAGAAGGGACAGATGGCTGGGGCGAGGGCCCCGGAAATTCTGTAACGGGAACACTAGCCTCCTCTGTCTGAGGTCCTGATTCTATCACTTTAACTGCTAGTCTCTTAAAGGCTGGGAAAGCCATGTCGGGATTTTGCACGGCCAGCATCCTTAGTTGGGACTTGTCCCATTTGTTCAGTGCCCCTTCTATAAAACGGTCAATCAGTACCTGGTTGCCCTGATCGGGCGTGATGCCGTCACACTTCTGTACCGCCTCTAATGCGCTCTGTAAAGCTACTGCATATGCTCTGAGAGTTTCACCCGGCTTCTGACGTCGTTCATCTAGTCTGAGGCATACCTCTGAGGGAGAATGAGATTCAAACACTTGAGAAAGTCCCTCAAAAATCTGTCCCACTGTGGCTTTATCAGCCGCCGGCCAGATGCAAAGTTCTTCCAAGGCGGAGCTGTCCCAGAAGCAGTTGTATCTGTTGGTGCGGGGGTAATGCATAAAATCCAAATAGGCTGTAAAACTTTTCTTTAAAGTCTCTCAACGTAAAAGGGTCACCACTATAGGTGGGAAGCACAGGATTCCCCAAGAAGACAGGTGCAGCAACAGGGGCTCCCAACACATGGGGAAAGACTGGAGGTGGACTGGCTGGGTCCTGCTCTACCGGTGATGGAGGTCTTGCTGGAATCGCAGGTAGAGCATGTCTTTGTGAGGTAGACGGTATTGGTGAAGGCGGCAACACCCTTCTGATTTGGGGTGGAGACCCCATTGATGGGGCCACTGGAGCATCGCTCCCTTGTTGTTCAGATGGGGACTGTAGTGCTGCAGGTTCTGACATTTTTGTGTTTGGTACGCTGGCCCTTTAAATAGATCTTGAATTCTTAAAGGACATCTGCAGTGCTGGGCAAAAAAACTTTTTTATACCTCCTTTAACCACTTAAGGACCTAGGGCGTATGGATACGCCTTGACGTCCTGGTACTTAAGGACCCAGGGCGTATCCATACGCCCGTGGGAATTTCGGTCCCCGCCGCGCGCCGGGCGGGGACCGGGCCAGGGTGACTGCTGATATTAATCAGCAGGCACCCCGTGCAAATGCCCAGGGGGGTCATCAGACCCCCCCACATCGGCGATCGGCGCAAATCGCAAGTGAATTCACACTTTTTCACGATTTGTGCCGATTCCGGGTCATACGGGTCTATTGTGACCCGGTGACCCGGAATAGAAGGGGGATCGCGGTTGTCTAAGACACCCACGATCCCCCTGTAGGCATAGGAGTGAGGTGGCAGGGTTGCCACCCCTCCTATCCCTGCTATTGGTCTGCTATTGATCGTCAGAGGCGACAACCAATAGCAGACCGGGGGGGTTAACTTTCGTTTTCCCCGTCCTGCCCTCCCACAATAGGCGGGGCAGAACGGGGAACCGAAGGGGACCGGGCGCCGACGTCCACTTACCCGTCCGGAGGCTGCGGCGACGGGGATCGGCAGCGTGACGTGCGTCAGAAGAGGACGGCTCCCGGGATCCTACGGAAGCCGGTAAGTAGATCTGAAGGGCTACAGTCTGAGACCGTGGTCTCTAACTGTAGCCCTCCAGATGTTGCAAAACTACATCTCCCAGCATGCCCAGACAGCTGTTTGGGCATGCTGGAATATGTAGTTTTGCAACAGCTGGAGGGCTGCAGTTTGAGACCACTATACAGTGGTCTCTAAACTATATCCCTCCAGATGTTGCAAAACTACAACTCCTAGCATGCCCACATAGCTGTTTGTTGTCTGGACATGCTGGGAGTTGTAGTTTTGCAACATCTGGAGGTCCACAGTTTGGAGATCACTGTGCAGTGGTCTAAAAACTGTAGCTCTCCAGATGTTGCAAAACTGCAATTCCCAGCATGCCTAGAAAGCAAACAGCTGTCTCGGCATGCTGGGAGTTGTAGTTGGGTACCTCCAGCTATTGCATAACTACATCTCCCAGCATGCCCTCCGGTGATTAGTACATGCTGGGAGTTGTAGTTTTGCAACAGCTGGAGGCACACTGGTTGGAAAATATTGAGTTAGGTAACAGAACCTAACTGAAGGTTTTCCAACCAGTGTGCCTCCAGCTGTTGCAAAACTACAACTCCCAGCATGCACGGTCTGTCAGTACATGCTGGGAGTTGTAGTTTTGAAACAGCTGGAGGTTTGCCCCCCCCATGTGAACGTACAGGGTACATTCACATAGGCGGGTTTACAGTAAATTTCCTGCTTCAAGTTTGTGCTGTGGCAAATTTTTAGCTGCAGTGCAAACTCCTAGCGGGAAATTCACCGTAACCCGCCAGTGTGAATGTACCCTAAAAACACTACACTACACTAACACCTAATAAAGGGTAAAAACTACATATACACCCCTTACACTGTCCCCCCTCCAATAAACAATTTAAAACGTCTTGTACGGCAGGGTTTCCAAAACGGAGCCTCCAGCTGTTGCAAAACAACAACTCCCAGCATTTCTGGACAGCCACTGACTGTCCAGGCATGCTGGGAGTTTAGCAACAGCTGGAGGCACCCTGTTTGGGAATCACTGGCGTAGAATACCCCTATGTCCACCCCTATGCAATCCCTAATTTAGTCCTCAAATGCGCATGGTGCTCTCTTACTTCGGAGCCCTGTCGTATTTCAAGGAAACAGTTTAGGGCCACATATGGGGTATCTCCGTACTCGGGAGAAATTACACTACAAATTTTGGGGGGCTTTTTTTCCTTTTACCGCTTGTGAAAAGGAAAAGTTGGGGGCTACACCAGCCTGTTAGTGTAATTTTTTTTTTTTTTTTTTACACTAACAGGCTGGTGTTGCCCCATACTTTTTATTTCCACAAGCGGTAAAAGGAAAAAAAGACCCCCAAAATTTGTAAAGCAATTTCTCCTGAGTACAGAAATACCCCAGATGTGGGCGTAAAATGCTCTGCGGGCACACAACAAGGCTCAGGAGTGAGAGTGCACCATGTACATTTGAGGCCTAAATTGGTGATTTGCACAGGGGTGGCTGATTTTACAGCGGTTCTGACAAACGCAAAAAAAAATAATACCCACATGTGACCCCATTTTGGAAACTACACCCCTCACCGAACGTGACAAGGGGTATAGTGAGCCTGAACACCCCACAGGTGTTTGACGAATTTCCATTAAAGTTGGATGGGAAAATGAAAAAAATTATATTTTTTCATTAAAATGCTGGTGTTACCCTAAATTTTTCATTTTCACATCGGGAAATAGGAAAAAAGCCCCCCAAATTTGTAAACCCATCTCTTCTGAGTAAGAACATACCCCATATGTGAATTTAAAGTGCTCTGCGGGCAAACTACAATGCTCAGAAGAGAAGGAGCGCCATTGGGATTTTGTAGAGAAAATTTGTCCGGCATTGAAGGCCACATGTGTTTACAAAGCCCCCATAGTGCCAGAACAATGGACCCCCGACACATGTGACCCCATTTTGGAAACTACACCCCTCACGTAATGTAATAAGGGGTACATTGAGAATTTACACCCCACAGATGTCTGACAGATTTTTGGAACAGTGGTCCGTAAAAATGAAAAATAAACTTTTTCATTTGCACAGCCCACTGTTCCAAAGTTCTGTGGGGTGTAAATACTCACTGCACCCCTTATTAAATTCTGTTAGGGGTGTAGTTTCCAAAATGGGGTCACATGTGGGGGGTTCCACTGTTCTGGCACCACGGGGGGCTTTGTAAACACATATGGCCCCTGACTACCATTCCAAACTAATTCTCTTTCCAAAAGCTCAATGGCGCTCCTCCTCTTCTGAGCATTGTAGTTCGCCAGCAGAGCATTTTACGTCCTAACATGGGGTATTTCCATACTCAGAAGAAATGGGGTTACACATTTTGGGGGTCATTTTCTCCTATTACCCCTTTATGCATTTTAGTAAAAAAAAAAAATTTTTTCATTTACACATCCAAATTTAACGAAAAGTCGTCAAACACCTGTGGAGTGTTAAGGCTCACCGGACCCCTTGTTACGTTCCTTGAGGGGTGTAGTTTCCAAAATAGTATGCCATGTGGGTATTTTTTGCTGTTCTGGCACCACAGGGGCTTCCTAAATGCGACATGCCCCCAAAAAAACATTTCAGCAAAAGTTGCTTTCAAAAAGCCAAATGTGACTCCTTCTCTTCTGAGCATTGTAGTTTGCCCGCAAAGCATTTTACATCCTAACATGGGGTATTTCCATACTCAGAAGAGATGGGGTTGCAAATTTGGGGGGGCATTTTCTCCCATTACCCTTTGTAAAAATGGTAAATTTGGGGGAAAAACTGCACTTTAGTGAAAAATTTTTTTTTTTCATTTACACATCCGACTTTAACGAAAAGTCGTCAAACACCTGTGGGATTTTAAGGCTCACTGGACCCCTTGTTACGTGCCTTGAGGGGTCTAGTTTCCAAAATGGTATGCCATGTTGGGGTTTTCTGCTGTTCTGGCACCATAGGGGCTTCCTAAATGTGACATGCCCCCCAAAAACCATTTCAGCAAAATTCCCTCTCCAAAATCCTATTGTCGCTCCTTCCCTTCTGAGCCCTCTAGTGCACCCGCCGAACACTTGACATACACATATGAGGTATTTCCTTACTCGAGAGAAATTGGGTTACAAATATTGGGGGGATTTTTCATCTATTACCCCTTGTAAAAATTCAAAAACTGGGTCTACAAGAACATGCGAGTGTAAAAAATGAAGATTTTGAATTTTCTCCTTCACTTTGCTGCTATTCCTGTGAAACACCTAAAGGGTTAACACACTTGCTGAATGTCATTTTGAATACTTTGAGGGGTGCAGTTTTTATAATGGGGTCATTTGTGGGGTATTTCTAATATGAAGGCCCTTCAAATCCACTTCAAAACTGAACTGGTCCCTGAAAAATTCTGATTTTGAAAATTTTGTGAAAAATTGGAAAATTGCTGCTGAACTTTGAAGCCCTCTGATGTCTTCCAAAAGTAAAAACATGTCAATTTTATGATGCAAACATAAAGTAGACATATTGTATATGTGAACCAATGTATAATTTATTTGGAATATCCATTTTCCTTACAAGCAGTGAGCTTCAAAGTAAAAAAAATGCAAAATTTTCAATTTTTTCATCAAATTTTGGAATTTTTCACCAAGAAATGATGCAAGTATCGACAAAATTTTACCACTAACATAAAGTAGAATATGTCATGAAAAAACAATCTCGGAATCAGAATGAAAGGTAAAAGCATCCCAGAGTTATTAATGCTTAAAGTGACAGTGGTCAGATGTTCAAAAAATGGCCGGGTCCTTAAGGTATATTTGGGCTGGGTCCTTAAGGGGTTAATAGGTCTTTGAAAGACCTTTCCAACGATGTCTCCCCTGTCAAAATTGGCCCAGACGTTCTCCCGTTATCAGCACACGAATTACTGAGGAGAAGTGAAAGTAAAACTACATCTCCCATCATGCCTTGTGCTTACTTCCTGTAAGCTGCTGCCCTCCCCCTGTTCTATCTACCCGAGCTAATTATTATATTGTAACGCCCACATCTCCCTCCCCTATGCATACACCCTCCCTTTCTGCTCATCTCCCCCTCCCCATGCTGGCTCCTGTCCAGTGATGAAGCAGGCTGCCTCCATGCTCACTGTAGACAGACAGTCTGCATAGCTAGAATCAGCAGTGTCAGCACTGGAGAGTGGATAGTGAAAGTAAAAATGGTAAAAAAAAACATAATTGTTTGTCTATAAAACTGTCCTGATAGGGGTCCCTCCATCTTTTTCACAACTACAACTCCAAGCATGCCCAGTTATTTTTTATGCTGTTCGGGCATGTTGGGAATTCCAGTGGTGCCTCCAGCTGCTGCAAGACTACAAATTCCAGCATGCCCTGTCTGCATGCTTGGAGTTCCAGTGGTGCCTCCAGCTGTTGCAAGACTACACATCCCAGCATGCCCTGACAGCTTTCTGCTGTTCGTGCATGCTTGGAGTTGCAGTGGTGCCTCCAGCTGTTGCAAGACTACACATCACAGCATGCCCTGACAGCTTTCTGCTGTATTTGCATGCTTGGAGTTGCAGAGGTGACTCCAGCTGTTGCAAGACTACACATTCTAGCATGCCTTGACAGCTTTCTGCTGTATGCGCATGCTTGGAGTTGCAGAGGTGACTCCAGCTGTTGCAAGACTACACATCCCAGCAAGCCCTGTCAGCTTTCTGCTGTTCATGCATGCTTGGATTTGCAGCGGTGCCTCCAGCTGTTGCAAGACTACAAATCTCAGCATGTGTGATCCAGTGTATACAGCAGAGCTGGGTGTGTGATCAAGTGTTTACAGCAGAGTCGAGTGTGTGATCATATGTATACAGCAGAGCTCAGTGTGTGATCGAGTGTATAAAGCAGAGCCGAGTGTGTGATCATATGTATACAGCAGAGCCGAGTGTGTGATTGTGTGCATACAGCAGGGCCGAGAGTGTGATCGTGTGTATACAGCAGAGCTGAGTGTGTGATCGAGTGTATACAGGAGAGCCGAGTGTGATTGTGTGTATACAGCAGAGCCGAGTGTGTGCTCGTGTGTATACAGCAGAGCTGAGTGTGTAATCAAGTGTATACAGCAGAGCAGAGGCTCTTCTGTATACACACAATCACACACTCGGCTCTGCTGTATACACACAATCACACTCGGCTCTCCTGTATACACTCAATCACACAAGTAGTCTCCTGGGTGTTGTAGTTCACCAACACCTCTATTGTATCTCAGTAGTCTCCTGGGAGTTGTAGTTCACCAACACCTCTATTGTATCAGTAGTCTCCTGGGGGTTGTAGTTCACCAACACCTATATTGTATCTCAGAAGTCTCCTGGGATTTGTAGTTCACCAACACATCTATTGTATCTCTGTAGTCTCCTGGGGGTTGTAGTTCACCAACACCTCTATTGTATCTCTGTAGTCTCCTGGGTGTTGTAGTTCACCAACACCTCTATTGTATCAGGAGTCTCCTGGGAGTTGTAGTTCACCAACACCTATATTGTATCTCTGTAGTCTCCTGGGAGTTGTAGTTCACCAACACCTCTATTGTATCTCAGTAGTCACCTGGGATTTGTAGTTCACCAACACCTCTATTGTATCTCAGTAGTCTCCTGGGTGTTGTAGTTCACCAACACCTCTATTGTATCTCAGTAGTCTCCTGGGTGTTGTAGTTCACCAACACCTATATTGTATCAGGAGTCTCCTGGGAATTGTAGTTCACCAACACCTCTATTGTATCTCAGTAGTCTCCTGGGAGTTGTAGTTCACCAACACCTATATTGTATCTCTGTAGTCTCCTGGGAGTTGTAGTTCACCAACACCTCTATTGTATCTCTGTAGTCTCCTGGGAGTTGTAGTTCACCAACACCTCTACTGTATCGCTGTAGTTTCCTGGGGGGTTGTAGTTCACCAACACCTCTATTGTATCTCTATAGTCTCCTGGGAGTTGTAGTTCACCAACACCTCTATTGTATCTCTGTAGTCTCCTGGGAGTTGTAGTTCACCAACACCTCTATTGTATCTCAGTAGTCTCCTGGGAGTTGTAGTTCATCAACACCTATATTGTATCTCTGTAGTCTCCTGGGAGTTGTAGTTCACCAACACCTCTATTGTATCTCTGTAGTCTTCTGCGAGTTGTAGTTCATCAACACCTCTATTGTATCTCAGTAGTCTCCTGGGTGTTGTAGTTCACCAACACCTCTACTGTATCGCTGTAGTTTCCTGGGGGGTTGTAGTTCACCAACACCTCTATTGTATCTCTGTAGTCTCCTGGGAGTTGTAGTTCACCAACACCTCTATTGTATCTCTGTAGTCTCCTGGGAGTTGTAGTTCACCAACACCTCTATTGTATCTCTGTAGTCTCCTGGGAGTTGTAGTTCACCAACACCTCTATTGTATCTCTGTAGTCTCCTGGGAGTTGTAGTTCACCAACACCTCTATTGTATCTCAGTAGTCTCCTGGGAGTTGTAGTTCACCAACACCTCTATTGTATCTCAGTAGTCTCCTGGGAGTTGTAGTTCACCAACACCTCTATTGTATCTCTGTAGTCTCCTGGGAGTTGTAGTTCACCAACACCTCTATTGTATCTCTGTAGTCTCCTGGGAGTTGTAGTTCACCAACACCTCTATTGTATCTCAGTAGTCTCCTGGGAGTTGTAGTTCACCAACACCTCTATTGTATCTCTATAGTCTCCTGGGAGTTGTAGTTCACCAACACCTATATTGTATCTCAGTAGTCTCCTGGGAGTTGTAGTTCATCAACACCTCTATTGTATCTCTGTAGTCTCCTGGGAGTTGTAGTTCACCAACACCTCTATTTTATCTCTGTAGTTTCCTGGGGGTTGTAGTTCACCAACACCTCTATTGTATCTCTGTAGTCTCCTGGGAGTTGTAGTTCATACACCAGTGTTTCCCAACCAGGGTGCCTCCAGATGTTGCAAAACTACTACTCCCAGCATTCCCTGGTTGGGAAACACTGGCATACACACATACACTACTGTATACTGCACCTAATGTGGGGAACTACTTTATACTGCACCTAATGTGGGGGACTACTGTATACGGCACCTAATGTGTGGGACTACTGTATGTATACTGCACCTAATGTGGGGGACTACTGTATACTGCAACTTATGTGGGGGACTACTGTATACTGCTCCTAATGTGGGGGACTACTGTATACTGCACCTAATAAGTGGGACTACTGTATACTGCACCTAATGTGGGGGACTACTGTATACTGCACCTAATGTGGGGAACTACTTTATACTGCACCTAATGTGGGGGACTACTGTATACTGCACCTAATGTGGGGGACTACTGTATACTGCACCTATTGTGGGGAACTACTTTACACTGCACCTAATGTGGGGGACTACTCTATTCTGCACCTAATGTGGGGAACTACTGTATACTGCACCTAATGTGGGGGACTACTGTATACTGCACCTAATGTGGGGGACTACTGTATCCTGCATCTAATGTGGGGGACTACTTTATACTGCACCTAATGTGAGGTAACTACTGTATACTGCACCTAATGTGGGAGACTACTGTATACTGCACCTAATATGGGGAACTACGTTATACTGCACCTAATGTGGCGGACTACTGTATACTGCACCTAATGTGGGGAACTACTTTATACTGCACCTAATGTGGGGGACTACTGTATGTATACTGCACCTAATGTGGAGGACTACTGTATACTGCACCTAATGTGGGGAACTACTTTATACTGCACCTAATGTGGGGGACTACTGTATGTATACTGCACCTAATGTGGGGGACTACTTTATACTGCACCTAATGTGGGGGACTACTGTATACTGCACCTAATGTGGGGGACTACTGTATACTGCACCTAATGTGTGGGACTACTGTATACTGCACCTAATGTGGGGGGACTACTGTATACTGCACCTAATGTGGGGGACTACTGTATACTGCACCTAATGTGGGGGACTACTGTATACTGCACCTAATTTGGGGGACTACTGTATACTGCACCTAATGTGGGGGACTACTGTATACTGCACCTAATGTGGGGGACTACTGTATACTGCACCTAATGTGGCGGAACTACTGTATACTGCACCTAATGTGGGGGAACTACTGTATACTGCACCTAATGTGGGGGAACTACTATATACTGCACCTAATGTGGGGGACTACTGTATACTGCACCTAATGTGTGGGACTACTGTATGTATACTGCACCTAATGTGGGGGACTACTGTATGTATACTGCACCTAATGTGGGGGACTACTGTATACTGCAACTTATGTGGGGGACTACTGTATACTGCTCCTAATATGGGGGACTACTGTATACTGCACCTAATGTGTGGGACTACTGTATATTGCTCCTAATGTGGGGGAACTACTGTATACTGCACCTAATGAGGGGAACTACTTTATACTGCACCTAATGTGGGGGACTACTGTATACTGCACCTAATGTGGGGGTCTACTTTATACTGCACCTAATGTGGGGTAACTACTGTATACTGCACCTAATGTGGGGAATTACTTTATACTGCACCTAATGTGGGAGACTACTGTATACTGCACCTAATGTGGGGAACTACTTTATACTGCAACTAATGTGGGGGACTACTGTATGTATACTGCACCTAATGTGGGGGACGACTGTATACTGCAACTTATGTGGGGGACTACTGTTTACTGCTCCTAATGTGGGGGACTACTGTATACTGCACCTAATGTGTGGGACTACTGTATATTGCTCCTAATGTGGAGGAACTACTGTATACTGCACCTAATGTGGGGGACTACTGTATACTGCACCAAATGTGCGGGACTACTGTATACTGCACCTAATGTGGGGGACTACTGTATACTGCACCTAATGTGGGGGACTACTGTATGTATACTGCACCTAATGTGTGAGACTACTTTATACTGCACCTAATGTGGGGAACTACTTTATACTGCACCTAATGAGGGGAACTACTGTATGTATACTGCACCCAATGTGGGGGACTACTTTATACTACACCTAATGTGGGGAACTACTTTATACTGCACCTAATGTGAGAGACTACTGTATACTGCACCTAATGTGGAGGACTACTGTATGCATACTGCACCTAATGTGGAGGACTACTGTATGCATACTGCACCTATTGTGGGGGACTACTGTATACTGCACCTAATGTGGGGGACTACTGTATACTGCACCTAATGTGGAGAACTACTGTATACTGCACCTAATGTGGGGGACTACTGTATACTGCACCTAATGTGGGGGACTACTGTATACTGCACCTAATGTGGGGGACTACTGTATACTGCACCTAATGTGTGGTAACTACTGTATACTGCACCTAATGTGGGGGACTACTGTATACTGCACCTAATGTGGGGGGCTACTGTATACTGCACCTAATGTGGGGGACTACTGTATACTGCACCTAATGTGGGGAACTACTTTATACTGCACCTAATGTGGGGGACTACTGTATGTATACTGCACCTAATGTGGGGGACTACTGTATACTGCAACTTATGTGGGGGACTACTGTATACTGCTCCTAATGTGGGGGACTACTGTATACTGCACCTGATGTGTGGGACTACTGTATACTGCACCTAATGTGGGGAACTACTTTATACCGCACGTAATGTGGGGTACTACTGTATACTGCACCTAATGTGTGGGACTACTGTATACTGCACCTAATGTGGGGGACTACTGTATACTGCACCTAATGTGGGGAACTACTTTATACTGCACCTAATGTGGGGGACTACTGTATACTGTACCTAATGAGGGGAACTACTTTATACAGCAACTAATGTGGGGGACTACTGGATACAACACTTAATATGGGGGACTACTTTATACTGCACCTAATGTGTTGTAACTACTGTATACTGCTCCTAATGTGGGGAACTACTTTATACTGCACCTAATGTGGGGGACTACTGTATACTGCACCTAATGTGGGGGACTACTGTATACTGCACCTAATGTGGGGGACTACTGTATACTGCACCTAATGTGGGGGACTACTTTATACTGCACCTAATGTGGGGAACTACTTTATACTGCACCTAATGTGGGGGACTACTGTATGTATACTGCACCTAATGTGGGGGACTACTGTATACTGCAACTTATGTGGGGGACTACTGTATACTGCTCCTAATGTGGGGGACTACTGTATACTGCACCTAATGTGTGGGACTACTGTATACTGCACCTAATGTGGGGAACTACTTTATACTTCACCTAATGTGGGGGACTACTGTATACTGCACCTAATGTGTGGGACTACTGTATGTATACTGCACCTAATGTGGGGGACTACTTTATGTATACTGCACCTAATGTGGGGGACTACTGTATACTGCAACTTATGTGGGAGACTACTGTATACTGCTCCTAATGTGGGGGACTACTGTATACTGCACCTAATGTGTGGGACTACTGTATACTGCACCTAATGTGGGGAACTACTTTATACTGCACCTACTGTGGGGGACTACTGTATACTGCACCTAATGTGTGGGACTACTGTATGTATACTGCACCAAATGTGGGGGACTACTGTATGTATACTGCACCTAATGTGGGGGACGACTGTATACTGCAACTTATGTGGGGGACGACTGTATACTGCTCCTAATGTGGGGGACTACTGTATACTGCACCTAATGTGTGGGACTACTGTATATTGCTCCTAATGTGGAGGAACTACTGTATACTGCACCTAATGTGGGGGACTACTGTATACTGCACCAAATGTGTGGGACTACTGTATACTGCACCTAATGTGGGGGACTACTGTATACTGCACCTAATGTGGGGGACTACTGTATGTATACTGCACCTAATGTGTGAGACTACTTTATACTGCACCTAATGTGGGGAACTACTTTATACTGCACCTAATGAGGGGAACTACTGTATGTATACTGCACCCAATGTGGGGGACTACTTTATACTACACCTAATGTGGGGAACTACTTTATACTGCACCTAATGTGGAGGACTACTGTATGCATACTGCACCTATTGTGGGGGACTACTGTATACTGCACCTAATGTGGGGAACTACTTTATACTGCACCTAATGTGGGGGACTACTGTATACTGCACCTAATGTGGAGAACTACTGTATTCTGCACCTAATGTGGGGGACAACTGTATACTGCACCTAATGTGGGGGACTACTGTATACTGCACCTAATGTGGGGAACTACTTTATACTGCACCTAATGTGGGGGACTACTGTATACTGCACCTAATGTGGGGGACTACTTTATACTGCACCTAATGTGGGGTAACTACTGTATAGTGCACCTAATGTGGGGAACTACTTTATACTGTACCTAATGTGGGGGACTACTGTATACTGCACCTATTGTGAGGAACTACTTTATACTGCAACTAATGTGGGGGACTACTGTATGTATACTGCACCTAATGTGGGGGACTACTGTATACTGCAACTTATGTGGGGGACTACTGTATACTGCTCCTAATGTGGGGGACTACTGTATACTGCACCTAATGTGTGGGACTACTGTATACTGCACCTAATGTGGGGAACTACTTTATACTGCACCTAATGTGGGGGACTACTGTATACTGCACCTAATGAGTGGGACTAATGTATACTGCACCTAATGTGGGGAACTACTTTATACTGCACCTAATGTGGGGGACTACTGTATACTGCACCTAATGTGGGGGACTACTTTATACTGCACCTAATGTGGGGTAACTACTGTATAGTGCACCTAATGTGGGGAACTACTTTATACTGTACCTAATGTGGGGGACTACTGTATACTGCACCTATTGTGAGGAACTACTTTATACTGCAACTAATGTGGGGGACTACTGTATGTATACTGCACCTAATGTGGGGGACTACTGTATACTGCAACTTATGTGGGGGACTACTGTATACTGCTCCTAATGTGGGGGACTACTGTATACTGCACCTAATGTGTGGGACTACTGTATACTGCACCTAATGTGGGGAACTACTTTATACTGCACCTAATGTGGGGGACTACTGTATACTGCACCTAATGTGTGGGACTACTGTATACTGCACCTAATGTGTGGGACTACTGTATATTGCTCCTAATGTGGGGGAACTACTGTATAATGCACCTAATGAGGGGAACTAATTTATACTGCACCTAATGTGGGGGACTATTGTATACTGCACCTAATGGGGGGGTCTACTTTATACTGCACCTAATGTGGGGTAACTACTGTATACTGCACCTAATGGCGGGGACTACTGTATACTGCACCTAATGTGTGGGACTACTGTATACTGCACCTAATGTGGGGGGACTACTGTATACTGCACCTAATGTGGGGGACTACTGTATACTGCACCTAATGTGGGGGACTACTGTATACTGCACCTAATGTGGGGGACTACTGTATACTGCACCTAATGTGGGGGACTACTGTATACTGCACCTAATGTGGCGGAACTACTGTATACTGCACCTAATGTGGGGGAACTACTGTATACTGCACCTAAAGTTGGGGGGTTACTGTATACTGCACCTATTGTGGGAGACCATACTGCACCTAATGTGGGGGAACTATACTGCACCTAATATGGGGGAACTATACTGCATCTAATGTGGGGGACTCTACTGCACCCAATATGGGGGGAACTATACTGCCAACCTATTGTGGGGGAGCTATACTCTTTACCTAATGTTGGGGGTACTATACTGTCTACCTAATGTGGGGGATCATACTCTTTACCTAATGTGGGGGACTATACAAAAATATAAAATTGTACTATTCTGATCCCTATAACTCTTATTTTTCTGTATATGGGGATGTATGAGGTCATTTTTTGCGCTGTGATTTGTAGTTTTTATCGGTACTGTTTTTGTTTTGATGGGACTTCTCAATTGCTTTTTAGATATTTTTTATAGTATTTGAAGTGACCAAAAATGTTCAAATCTGGTTAGTGCACTATTACGACTTTTGGGGCCCCACTTTTGATTTTGCCTAGGGCCACGCTGAGCCTAAACCCGCCCCTGGGCATCTTACTCTACTACTTTGTTTCTCACTGACATATAAAACGCTGATCTATAATAAATTCCCCACTTTGTCTATTATTATAACAATAATTACATCAATCGGAATATTTGTCAAATAAAAATGTTTATTCATCTTTTCCAGTGTTCATACATACAGGTTGGTGAAGAATACCCATAGTATACTGGTGATGACGTTAATGACACCTCTTATCTCGGGGATATTGACAATTAGGATGGCAATGGTGACCCGTCCCAGGAACTGTCTGACCGAGTTAATATAGTCCATCGGTCCGGTGATGCTGGTCACTATCCCCCTTGGCATAACCCACGTCAGAAGCTGAAGTGTGATGGCGATCCAGGTGAGCCTGTCACTGATGAAGCCGATCCAGCTGATGGCGGTGGGGTTACAGATCACGTAAAGAAGCTCTATAGTGCTGCTGGTGCTAATCCAGGTCACCAACTCATTGACTGGGTTCATCCAGGCAAGCAGGGAACTGCTGGTGATGGTGGGGATCCAGAATACCAATTCAGTGGTGGTGTCTATCCAGGACAGCAGGTCACTGATGGTACTAGCAAACGAGATCAGATCGTCAACAGCATCTATGAACCGGTCCAGCAGGTTGTTATCGATGGGGATATAGCATAGCAGGGAGATGATCATGTCACCATAAGTGCTGATCCAGCCAAGATAGTTTTTGATGATGGCCGCCCCGCTCTGCAGGTTGTTGGTAATGGAATCCCAGCTGATCGTGTCGCTGCTGGCAGTGGTGTCATTACTCCCCAGGACAGGGGTGATCTTTCTGGTCCTGGTCCTGGTCCAGATGGGACACTTCATGTCGCTGCTGGCAGAGGTTTGATTACTCACCAGGACAGGGGTGATCTTTCTGATCCTGGTCCTCGTCCAGATGGGACACTTCATGTCGCTGCTGGTAGTATTCAAGCTGGGCAGATCTCTGATGGTATCGTTCTGCCCTTGCAGGTGGCTGGAGGTGATGTTCCGGCTCGGTTGGTTGCTGGTGATTTCAAACCAGAAACTCGGGCCGGTGGTGAAGAGGGAACCCAGGAGGATGGTAACTGTCCAGCACATGCTACAGGCCAAATTGACCTCATCCCTGCTGATGTGGTCCCCTCGAATCATGATAAAATAAAAAGCGCAAGGAAACAATATAGAAACACTAGTGCTCGCTAGATTGCAGTCCTCAGAGTAAGGCCTCTGGGGCTCTGCACCTCTTTTTCCAGCTATCACCATTTGTGAAGTCACATGTGTGATGTCATACGGAATGTCACTGCTCTGAGGACAGGTGTAGACATGGACATTTACATCCATTTGTTTTATAGGGTGAAATAAGCTTTTTATTATTAAATAAAGGTATAGAAAACTCTGGGTGTAGGGTGTTTTTTGGGGGGGCGGTGACTTTATACGGAGGACTGGGTATTTGGGTGGGAAGGAACGTCACTTTATAACATAGAAGACAAATAAATATAATATACAAATATAAATACAGATATTAGTAAAATTCTGACAAAGTCCATCGTCATCTACAGATTTGGGTGTTCTGGCAGGAGGATTCCTCATTTTTGAGAATAGGAGGAGGAGGAAAGTGATGGTGGGGGAAGAATACACAGCTCCCGGATTGATCAGAACACTACAGCTCTGCTTCATTGGGAGTAGTCACCTGCACCCCAATCCTCATGTTTCTTTTTTCCCCCTATATATTGCAACTTATTCCTTCTACATATATACCTACAAACACCAAAAGCGTAACACATTGTAACCGCGACACCAAATAAAGTACAAATCGATGTATGAAAATATATATTCAGGGATGTGGAATTTCTATCGCCCGACGCCCCGGACTAGCAGTTTTGGGCGCCGGGCAGGTGAATTTGTCCGGCCCTTAGCCCGGCTTCGGGCAAGCAGGGCCGGACCTGACAAGTGCGGCGGATCTGCAGTCTGTATGGAGCGGGCAGGAGTCGGGAGCCCGCTCCATACAGACTGCAGATCCGAAGCAGAATAGGGGAGATGAGAAGCTGTGTATGTCTCTCTCTCCCCTGCTCTGCAGACGTGCGGGGGGAGATGAGGGGGCGTGGCTTCTTGCTCCCCGTGCAGACCTGCGTCCTCTGCCTTCACTCCCCCCAGCTGTAGCTTCGGAGAGCTGAGGGGAGGAGGCGCGTCTGCACGGGGAGATGCATTCGGCGCTCTGCAGTATGTATGGAGCGGGCTCCGGACTCGTGCCCGCTCCATACTCTGCAGCCCCCAGCTGTTCTCAGTAGCCGGGGGCCGCCGCTAATAGCCAGCATGCGGCGATCGCCGCGGCTGGCTATTAACCCTTTAGATCGCCGCTGTCAAAGCTGACAGCGGCGTCTAAAGCCTGGGTTCTCAACCTGGGGTACGCGAAAACGCTGACAAATACCGGCCATGCATTGGCCAGTATTTTTCAGCGCATAGCCGCGGCAGCTCACTGTACAGTAGCGCGGCCAGAGATGCGGCCGGGGCTACTGTAAGTTAACTGCGTGGTTGCCAGGGAGACGTGTGGCCTCCCCTGACGTTGCGCGGAGTTGCCGCACAGTGCAGGGGGACGTCACACGTCAGTGCGGCCCTGTGGAACATCCCGTGAAGCAGCAGGCGACGGGACCACAGGACGCCAGGTAAACAGCTGTATGGCACAGAGGGGGGGGGGGGGACTGTATGGGACGGAGCACAAGGCATTAAGATGGAGGGGGAGAGGGATAATGGCGGAGAGGGGGGGGGGGAGTAATAAAGCACAAGGCATTGAAATTTTATGTCTTGTGCTTTATTACTCCCCTCTCCCCTTCCATCTTAATCCCCTTGCACCATTCCCCCCCTTCCTCTGATCCCCCTTTTGCCATATCCGATAATAATGGCACAAGGGGATTAATATGGAGGGGGGAAAATGACAAAAGGGGATCAGAGGGAGGGGGGAATAATGACACAAGGGGATTAATATGGAGGAGGGGGGGGTTGATTATCCCCCCCTCCATCTTAATCCCCTTGTGCTATTATTATCCGATATGGCAAAAGGGGATCAGAGGGAGGGGGGAATTATCAACCCCCCCTCCATATTAATCCCCCTGTATCATTATTCCCCCTCCTCCATCTTAATCCCCTTGTTCCATATTGGATAATAATGGCACAAGGGGATAAAGATGGAGGGGGAATAATGGTAAAAGGGAATCAGAGGCAGGTGGGAATTGTGGGACAGGGGGACTAAGACGGAGGGGGAATAATAGCACAAGGGGATTAAGATGGAGATGGGATGCATTAGTATAAAGGTAAGAACACGCCTTTTGTCTGCGGGTACCCCTCGCTCGCAAGTTCCGCGTGAGGGGGTACCCGTGGACATACTTTTAGGCCTTGGGGGGTACGGTCACCGAAAAGGTTGAGAACCACTGGTCTAAAGGGACATGTGAATGCTCCCTGGTGGGCTAGGGGGGTGGATCACCCCTCCCCCCGCAGCGCGATTGCAGGGGGGCGATCCACTATGGAGGTAGCCGGAGGACTTACCTCTGCTTCCTCCTGTCCCGCTCTGTCATTGATAGATCCTGGCTGGACCAGGCTCTATCAATGGATCACAGAGCACACAGATTAATAGAGTTCAATAGAATCTATTCATCTGTCTGAGGAATCTAATGATTCCTCATAAGTCTAATAAAGTGTAAAAGAAAAAAAAAAAGTTTTAATAAAAGTTTGAAAGACACCCAGTGGTCTTCAAACTGTGCCCCTCCAGATGTTACAAAACTACAATTCCCAGCATGCCCGGACAGCCGTTGGCTGTCCGGGCATGCTGGGAGTTGTAGTTTTGCAACATCTGGAGGGCCACAGTTTGAAGACCGCTGCATTAACCCCTTCCATGTTAAAAGTTCAAATCACCCCTTTTCCTATATAAAAACATGCAAACATAATAAAAATAAACATATTTGGTATCGCTTCGTGTGTAATTGTGCAACCTATTAAAATATAACATTATGTATCCCGTACGGTAAATTTAATAAAAATACCAAACCACAGAATTGCAATTTTTATAATATCCAAGAAAAAAAAAAAGTTAAAAAGCGATTAAAAAGTCAGATCAATGCCAAAATGGTACCGATACAAAAAACAGATTATGGCGCAAAAAATGATCCCTCATACAGCCTGGTATGCGGAAAAAAAATAAAGCTACAGGGGTTAAAAAATGGCAATTAAAAAAATTAGAAAAAGTTCAGAATTAGTAAAACATGACGTAAACGATACAAATCTGGTATTACTGTAATCAGGCGCCTAAAGTATAAAACTAACATGTTATCTCAACCACAAGGTAAATGGCGCAGAAAAGAAAAACACCAAATCTGCAAAATTATCTTTTACTATTTCAATT
Source organism: Hyla sarda (assembly GCF_029499605.1). Classification (NCBI taxonomy): domain Eukaryota; kingdom Metazoa; phylum Chordata; class Amphibia; order Anura; family Hylidae; genus Hyla; species Hyla sarda. Next base: position 64,912 of record NW_026611015.1, read on the forward strand.
TCACTTCCCTAAATATATATATATTTTTTGGTTCAGAGAATATGTTATTGAACAATTAAAAGGTATCCTTATAGTAGGTAGTTCTGGCTATTATAGGGCGAGGAGGAAAAAATCAGAGCGTAAAAACGAAAATTGCCCCGGACAAGAGGATCGGCATGAGGGACAAGTAGATTTTGCTCCATTTTAGTCCCGTGGACAAGTAGTTTTTTATAAAATTTCCACACCCCTGCTGCACCTAGTGTGGGGAACTACTTTATACTGCACCTAATGTGGGGGACTACTGTATACTGCACCTAATGTGGGGAACTACTTTATACTGCACCTAATGTGGTGGACTACTGTATACTGCACCTAATGTGGGGAACTACTTTATACTGCACCTAATGTGGGGTACTAATGTATACTGCACCTAATGTGGGGAACTACTGTATACTGCACCTAATGTGGGGGACTAATGTATACTGCACCTAATGTGTGGGACTACTGTATACTGCACCTAATGTGGGGAACTACTTTATACTGCACCTAATGTGGGGTACTAATGTATACTGCACCTAATGTGGGGAACTACTTTATACTGCACCTAATGTGGTGGACTACTGTATACTGCACCTAATGTGGGGGACTACTTTATACTGCACCTAATGTGGGGGACTACTTTATACTGCACCTAATGTGGGGAACTACTTTATACTGCACCTAATGTGGGGGACTAATGTATACTGCACCTAATGTGGGGAACTACTTTATACTGCACCTAATGTGGGGTACTAATGTATACTGCACCTAATGTGGGGAACTACTTTATACTGCACCTAATGTGGTGGACTACTGTATACTGCACCTAATGTGGGGAACTACTTTATACTGCACCTAATGTGGGGTACTAATGTATACTGCACCTAATGTGGGGAACTACTGTATACTGCACCTAATGTGGGGGGACTAATGTATACTGCACCTAATGTGGGGGACTACTTTATACTGCACCTAATGTGTGGGACTACTGTATACTGCACCTAATGTGGGGAACTACTTTATACTGCACCTAATGTGGGGGACTACTGTATACTGCACCTAATGTGTGGGACTACTGTATGTGTACTGCACCTAATGTGGGGGACTACTGTATACTGCAACTTATGTGGGGGACTACTGTATACTGCTCCTAATGTGGGGGACTACTGTATACAGCACCTAATGAGTGGGACTACTGTATACTGCACCTAATGTGGGGGACTACTGTATACTGCACCTAATGAGGGGAACTACTTTATACAGCAACTAATGTGGGGGACTACTGTATACTGCACATAATGTGGGGGACTACTGTATACTGCACCTAATGTGGGGGGACTACTGTATACTGCACCTAATGTGCGGAACTACTGTATACTGCACCTAATGAGGGGAACTACTTTATACAGCAACTAATGTGGGGGACTACTGGATACTACACCTAATGTGGGGGACTACTGTATACTGCACCTAATGTGGGGGACTACTGTATACTGCACCTAATGTGTTGTAACTACTGTATACTGCTCCTAATGTGGGGAACTACTTTATACTGCACCTAATGTGGGGGACTACTGTATACTGCACCTAATGTGGGGGACTACTGTATACTGCACCTAAAGTGGGGGACTACTGTATACTGCACCTAATGTGGGGGACTACTGTATACTGCACCTAATGTGGGGGACTACTTTATACTGCACCTAATGTGGGGAACTACTTTATACTGCACCTAATGTGGGGGACTACTGTATGTATACTGCACCTAATGTGGGGGACTACTGTATACTGCAACTTATGTGGGGGACTACTGTATACTGCTCCTAATGTGGGGGACTACTGTATACTGCACCTAGTGTGTGGGACTACTGTATACTGCACCTAATGTGGGGAACTACTTTATACTTCACCTAATGTGGGGGACTACTGTATACTGCACCTAATGTGTGGGACTACTGTATGTATACTGCACCTAATGTGGGGGACTACTGTATGTATACTGCACCTAATGTGGGGGACTACTGTATACTGCAACTTATGTGGGGGGCTACTGTATACTTCTCCTAATGTGGGGGACTACTGTATACTGCACCTAATGTGTGGGACTACTGTATATTGCTCCTAATGTGGGGGAACTACTGTATACTGCACCTAATGTGTGGGGCTACTGTATACTGCACCTAATGTGGGGGACTACTGTATACTGCACCTAATGAGTGGGACTACTGTATACTGCACCTAATGTGGGGGGCTACTGTATACTGCACCTAATGTGGGGAACTACTTTATACTGCACCTAATGTGGGGGACTACTTTATACTGCACCTAATGTGGGGGACTACTGTATACTGCACCTATTGTGAGGAACTACTTTATACTGCAACTAATGTGGGGGACTACTGTATGTATACTGCACCTAATGTGGGGGACTACTGTATACTGCAACTTATGTGGGGGACTACTGTATACTGCTCCTAATGTGGGGGACTACTGTATACTGCACCTAATGTGTGGGACTACTGTATACTGCACATAATGTGGAGAACTACTTTATACTGCACCTAATGTGGGGGACTACTGTATACTGCACCTAATGTGGGGAACTACTTTATACTTCACCTAATGTGGGGGACTACTGTATACTGCACCTAATGTGTGGGACTACTGTATGTATACTGCACCTAATGTGGGGGACTACTGTATGTATACTGCACCTAATGTGGGGGACTACTGTATACTGCAACTTATGTGGGGGACTACTGTATACTGCAACTTATGTGGGGGACTACTGTATACTGCTCCTAATGTGGGGGACTACTGTATACTGCACCTAATGTGTGGGACTACTGTATACTGCACATAATGTGGAGAACTACTTTATACTGCACCTAATGTGGGGGACTACTGTATACTGCACCTAATGTGGGGAACTACTTTATACTTCACCTAATGTGGGGGACTACTGTATACTGCACCTAATGTGTGGGACTACTGTATGTATACTGCACCTAATGTGGGGGACTACTGTATGTATACTGCACCTAATGTGGGGGACTACTGTATACTGCAACTTATGTGGGGGACTACTGTATACTTCTCCTAATGTGGGGGACTACTGTATACTGCACCTAATGTGTGGGACTACTGTATATTGCTCCTAATGTGGGGGAACTACTGTATACTGCACCTAATGTGTGGGACTACTGTATACTGCACCTAATGTGGGGGACTACTGTATACTGCACCTAATAAGTGGGACTACTGTATACTGCACCTAATGTGGGGGACTACTGTATACTGCACCTAATGTGAGGAACTACTTTATACTGCACCTAATGTGGGGGACTACTGTATACTGCACCTAATGTGGGGGACTACTGTATACTGCACCTAATGTGGGGAACTACTTTATACTGCAACTAATGTGGGGGACTACTGTATGTATACTGCACCTAATGTGGGGGACTACTGTATACTGCAACTTATGTGGGGGACTACAGTATACTGCTCCTAATGTGTGGGACTACTGTATGCTGCACCTAATGTGTGGGACTACTGTATATTGCTCCTAATGTGGGGGAACTACTGTATACTGCACCTAATGTGTGGGACTACTGTATACTGCACCTAATGTGGGGGACTACTGTATACTGCACCTAATGTGGGGGACTACTGTATACTGCACCTAATGAGTGGGACTAATGTATACTGCACCTAATGTGGGGGACTACTGTATAATGCACCTAATGTGCGGGACTACTGTATACTGCACCTAATGAGGGGAACTACTTTATACTGCACCTAATGTGGGGGACTACTGTATACTGCACCTAATGTGGGGGACTACTTTATACTGCACCTAATGTGGGGTAACTACTGTATAGTGCACCTAATGTGGGGAACTACTTTATACTGTACCTAATGTGGGGGACTACTGTATACTGCACCTATTGTGAGGAACTACTTTATACTGCAACTAATGTGGGGGACTACTGTATGTATACTGCACCTAATGTGGGGGACTACTGTATACTGCAACTTATGTGGGGGACTACTGTATACTGCTCCTAATGTGGGTGACTACTGTATACTGCACCTAATGTGTGGGACTACTGTATACTGCACCTAATGTGTGGGACTACTTTATACTGCACCTAATGTGGGGGACTACTGTATACTGCACCTAATGTGGGGAACTACTTTATACTGCACCTAATGTGGGGGACTACTGTATACTGCACCTAATGTGTGGGACTACTGTATGTATACTGCACCTAATGTGGGGGACTACTGTATGTATACTGCACCTAATGTGGGGGACTACTGTATACTGCAACTTATGTGGGGGACTACTGTATACTGCTCCTAATGTGGGGGACTACTGTATACTGCACCTAATGTGTGGGACTACTGTATATTGCTCCTAATGTGGGGGAACCACTGTATACAGCACCTAATGAGGGGAACTACTTTATACTGCACCTAATGTGGGGGACTACTGTATACTGCACCTAATGTGGGGGTCTACTTTATACTGCACCTAATGTGGGGTAACTACTGTATACTGCACCTAATGTGGGGAATTACTTTATACTGCACCTAATGTGGGAGACTACTGTATACTGCACCTAATGTGGGGAACTACTTTATACTGCAACTAATGTGGGGGACTACTGTATGTATACTGCACCTAATGTGGGGGACGACTGTATACTGCACCTAATGTGGGGGACTACTGTATACTGCACCTAATGTGGGGAACTACTTTATACTGCAACTAATGTGGGGGACTACTGTATGTATACTGCACCTAATGTGGGGGACTACTGTATACTGCAACTTATGTGGGGGACTACAGTGTACTGCTCCTAATGTGGGGGACTACTGTATGCTGCACCTAATGTGTGGGACTACTGTATATTGCTCCTAATGTGGGGGAACTACTGTATACTGCACCTAATGTGTGGGACTACTGTATACTGCACCTAATGTGGGGGACTACTGTATACTGCACCTAATGAGTGGGACTAATGTATACTGCACCTAATGTGGGGGACTACTGTATAATGCACCTAATGTGCGGGACTACTGTATACTGCACCTAATGAGGGGAACTACTTTATACTGCACCTAATGTGGGGGACTACTGTATACTGCACCTAATGTGGGGGACTACTTTATACTGCACCTAATGTGGGGTAACTACTGTATAGTGCACCTAATGTGGGGAACTACTTTATACTGTACCTAATGTGGGGGACTACTGTATACTTCACCTATTGTGAGGAACTACTTTATACTGCAACTAATGTGGGGGACTACTGTATGTATACTGCACCTAATGTGGGGGACTACTGTATACTGCAACTTATGTGGGGGACTACTGTATACTGCTCCTAATGTGGGGGACTACTGTATACTGCACCTAATGTGTGGGACTACTGTATACTGCACATAATGTGGGGAACTACTTTATACTGCACCTAATGTGGGGGACTACTGTATACTGCACCTAATGTGTGGGACTACTGTATACTGCACCTAATGTGGGGAACTACTTTATACTTCACCTAATGTGGGGGACTACTGTATACTGCACCTAATGTGTGGGACTACTGTATGTATACTGCACCTAATGTGGGGGACTACTGTATGTATACTGCACCTAATGTGGGGGACTACTGTATACTGCAACTTATGTGGGGGACTACTGTATACTTCTCCTAATGTGGGGGACTACTGTATACTGCACCTAATGTGTGGGACTACTGTATATTGCTCCTAATGTGGGGGAACTACTGTATACTGCACCTAATGTGTGGGACTACTGTATACTGCACCTAATGTGGGGGACTACTGTATACTGCACCTAATGAGTGGGACTACTGTATACTGCACCTAATGTGGGGGACTACTGTATACTGCACCTAATGTGGGGAACTACTTTATACTGCACCTAATGTGGGGGACTACTGTATACTGCACCTAATGTGGGGGACTACTGTATACTGCACCTAATGTGGGGAACTACTTTATACTGCAACTAATGTGGGGGACTACTGTATACTGCACCTAATGTGGGGAACTACTTTATACTGCAACTAATGTGGGGGACTACTGTATGTATACTGCACCTAATGTGGGGGACTACTGTATACTGCAACTTATGTGGGGGACTACAGTATACTGCTCCTAATGTGGGGGACTACTGTATGCTGCACCTAATGTGTGGGACTACTGTATATTGCTCCTAATGTGGGGGAACTACTGTATACTGCACCTAATGTGTGGGACTACTGTATACTGCACCTAATGTGGGGGACTACTGTATACTGCACCTAATGAGTGGGACTAATGTATACTGCACCTAATGTGGGGGACTACTGTATAATGCACCTAATGTGCGGGACTACTGTATACTGCACCTAATGAGGGGAACTACTTTATACTGCACCTAATGTGGGGGACTACTGTATACTGCACCTAATGTGGGGGACTACTTTATACTGCACCTAATGTGGGGTAACTACTGTATAGTGCACCTAATGTGGGGAACTACTTTATACTGCAACTAATGTGGGGGACTACTGTATGTATACTGCACCTAATGTGGGGGACTACTGTATACTGCAACTTATGTGGGGGACTACTGTATACTGCTCCTAATGTGGGTGACTACTGTATACTGCACCTAATGTGTGGGACTACTGTATACTTCACCTAATGTGGGGAACTACTTTATACTGCACCTAATGTGGGGGACTACTGTATACTGCACCTAATGTGGGGAACTACTTTATACTGCACCTACTGTGGGGGACTACTGTATACTGCACCTAATGTGTGGGACTACTGTATGTATACTGCACCTAATGTGGGGGACTACTGTATGTATACTGCACCTAATGTGGGGGACTACTGTATACTGCAACTTATGTGGGGGACTACTGTATACTGCTCCTAATATGGGGGACTACTGTATACTGCACCTAATGTGTGGGACTACTGTATATTGCTCCTAATGTGGGGGAACTACTGTATACTGCACCTAATGAGGGGAACTACTTTATACTTCACCTAATGTGGGGGACTACTGTATACTGCACCTAATGTGGGGGTCTACTTTATACTGCACCTAATGTGGGGTAACTACTGTATACTGCACCTAATGTGGGGAATTACTTTATACTGCACCTAATGTGGGAGACTACTGTATACTGCACCTAATGTGGGGAACTACTTTATACTGCAACTAATGTGGGGGACTACTGTATATATACTGCACCTAATGTGGGGGACGACTGTATACTGCACCTTATGTGGGGGACTACTGTATACTGCTCCTAATGTGGGGGACTACTGTATACTGCACCTAATGTGTGGGACTACTGTATATTGCTCCTAATGTGGAGGAACTACTGTATACTGCACCTAATGTGGGGGACTACTGTATACTGCACCAAATGTGCGGGACTACTGTATACTGCACCTAATGTGGGGGACTACTGTATACTGCACCTAATGTGGGGGACTACTGTATGTATACTGCACCTAATGTGTGAGACTACTTTATACTGCACCTAATGTGGGGAACTACTTTATACTGCACCTAATGAGGGGAACTACTGTATGTATACTGCACCCAATGTGGGGGACTACTTTATACTACACCTAATGTGGGGAACTATTTTATACTGCACCTAATGTGAGAGACTACTGTATACTGCACCTAATGTGGAGGACTACTGTATGCATACTGCACCTAATGTGGAGGACTACTGTATACTGCACCTATTGTGGGGGACTACTGTATACTGCACCTAATGTGGGGGACTACTGTATACTGCACCTAATGTGGAGAACTACTGTATACTGCACCTAATGTGGGGGACTACTGTATACTGCACCTAATGTGGGGGACTACTGTATACTGCACCTAATGTGGGGGACTACTGTATACTGCACCTAATGTGTGGTAACTACTGTATACTGCACCTAATGTGGGGGACTACTGTATACTGCACCTAATGTGGGGGGCTACTGTATACTGCACCTAATGTGGGGGACTACTGTATACTGCACCTAATGTGGGGAACTACTTTAAACTGCACCTAATGTGGGGGACTACTGTATGTATACTGCACCTAATGTGGGGGACTACTGTATACTGCAACTTATGTGGGGGACTACTGTATACTGCTCCTAATGTGGGGGACTACTGTATACTGCACCTGATGTGGGGGGCTACTGTATACTGCACCTAATGTGGGGGACTACTGTATACTGCACCTAATGTGGGGAACTACTTTAAACTGCACCTAATGTGGGGGACTACTGTATGTATACTGCACCTAATGTGGGGGACGACTGTATACTGCAACTTATGTGGGGGACTACTGTATACTGCTCCTAATGTGGGGGACTACTGTATACTGCACCTAATGTGTGGGACTACTGTATATTGCTCCTAATGTGGAGTAACTACTGTATACTGCACCTAATGTGGGGGACTACTGTATACTGCACCAAATGTGCGGGACTACTGTATACTGCACCTAAAGTGGGGGACTACTGTATACTGCACCTAATGTGGGGGACTACTGTATGTATACTGCACCTAATGTGTGAGACTACTTTATACTGCACCTAATGTGGGGAACTACTTTATACTGCACCTAATGAGGGGAACTACTGTATGTATACTGCACCCAATGTGGGGGACTACTTTATACTACACCTAATGTGGGGAACTACTTTATACTGCACCTAATGTGAGAGACTACTGTATACTGCACCTAATGTGGAGGACTACTGTATGCATACTGCACCTATTGTGGGGGACTACTGTATACTGCACCTAATGTGGGGGACTACTGTATACTGCACCTAATGTGGAGAACTACTGTATACTGCACCTAATGTGGGGGACTACTGTATACTACACCTAATGTGGGGGACTACTGTATACTGCACCTAATGTGGGGGACTACTGTATACTGCACCTAATGTGTGGTAACTACTGTATACTGCACCTAATGTGGGGGACTACTGTATACTGCACCTAATGTGGGGGGCTACTGTATACTGCACCTAATGTGGGGGACTACTGTATACTGCACCTAATGTGGGGAACTACTTTAAACTGCACCTAATGTGGGGGACTACTGTATGTATACTGCACCTAATGTGGGGGACTACTGTATACTGCAACTTATGTGGGGGACTACTGTATACTGCTCCTAATGTGGGGGACTACTGTATACTGCACCTAATGTGGGGAACTACTTTATACCGCACCTAATGTGGGGTACTACTGTATACTGCACCTAATGTGTGGGACTACTGTATACTGCACCTAATGTGGGGGACTACTGTATACTGCACCTAATGTGGGGAACTACTTTATACTGCACCTAATGTGGGGGACTACTGTATACTGTACCTAATGAGGGGAACTACTTTATACAGCAACTAATGTGGGGGACTACTGGATACTACACTTAATATGGGGGACTACTTTATACTGCACCTAATGTGTTGTAACTACTGTATACTGCTCCTAATGTGGGGAACTACTTTATACTGCACCTAATGTGGGGGACTACTGTATACTGCACCTAATGTGGGGGACTACTGTATACTGCACCTAATGTGGGGGACTACTGTATACTGCACCTAATGTGGGGGACTACTTTATGCTGCACCTAATGTGGGGAACTACTTTATACTGCACCTAATGTGGGGGAATACTGTATGTATACTGCACCTAATGTGGGGGACTACTGTATACTGCAACTTATGTGGGGGACTACTGTATACTGCTCCTAATGTGGGGGACTACTGTATACTGCACCTAATGTGTGGGACTACTGTATACTGCACCTAATGTGGGTGAACTACTTTATACTGCACCTAATGTGGGGGACTACTGTATACTGCACCTAATGTGTGGGACTACTGTATGTATACTGCACCTAATGTGGGGGACTACTTTATGTATACTGCACCTAATGTGGGGGACTACTGTATACTGCAACTTATGTGGGAGACTACTGTATACTGCTCCTAATGTGGGGGACTACTGTATACTGCACCTAATGTGTGGGACTACTGTATACTGCACCTAATGTGTTGAACTACTTTATACTGCACCTACTGTGGGGGACTACTGTATACTGCACCTAATGTGTGGGACTACTGTATGTATACTGCACCTAATGTGGGGGACTACTGTATGTATACTGCACCTAATGTGGGGGACGACTGTATACTGCAACTTATGTGGGGGACGACTGTATACTGCTCCTAATGTGGGGGACTACTGTATACTGCACCTAATGTGTGAGACTACTGTATATTGCTCCTAATGTGGAGGAACTACTGTATACTGCACCTAATGTGGGGGACTAATGTATACTGCACCAAATGTGCGGGACTACTGTATACTGCACCTAATGTGGGGGACTACTGTATACTGCACCTAATGTGGGGGACTACTGTATGTATACTGCACCTAATGTGTGAGACTACTTTATACTGCACCTAATGTGGGGAACTACTTTATACTGCACCTAATGAGGGGAACTACTGTATGTATACTGCACCCAATGTGGGGGACTACTTTATACTACACCTAATGTGGGGAACTACTTTATACTGCACCTAATGTGGAGGACTACTGTATGCATACTGCACCTATTGTGGGGGACTACTGTATACTGCACCTAATGTGGGGAACTACTTTATACTGCACCTAATGTGTGGTAACTACTGTATACTGCACCTAATGTGGGGGACTACTGTATACTGCACCTAATGTGGGGGGCTACTGTATACTGCACCTAATGTGGGGGACTACTGTATACTGCACCTAATGTGGGGAACTACTTTATACTGCACCTAATGTGGGGGACTACTGTATACTGCACCTAATGTGGGGGACTACTTTATACTGCACCTAATGTGGGGTAACTACTGTATAGTGCACCTAATGTGGGGAACTACTTTATACTGTACCTAATGTGGGGGACTACTGTATACTGCACCTATTGTGAGGAACTACTTTATACTGCAACTAATGTGGGGGACTACTGTATGTATACTGCACCTAATGTGGGGGACTACTGTATACTGCAACTTATGTGGGGGACTACTGTATACTGCTCCTAATGTGGGGGACTACTGTATACTGCACCTAATGTGTGGGACTACTGTATACTGCACCTAATGTGGGGAACTACTTTATACTGCACCTAATGTGGGGGACTACTGTATACTGCACCTAATGAGTGGGACTAATGTATACTGCACCTAATGTGGGGAACTACTTTATACTGCACCTAATGTGGGGGACTACTGTATACTGCACCTAATGTGGGGGACTACTTTATACTGCACCTAATGTGGGGTAACTACTGTATAGTGCACCTAATGTGGGGAACTACTTTATACTGTACCTAATGTGGGGGACTACTGTATACTGCACCTATTGTGAGGAACTACTTTATACTGCAACTAATGTGGGGGACTACTGTATGTATACTGCACCTAATGTGGGGGACTACTGTATACTGCAACTTATGTGGGGGACTACTGTATACTGCTCCTAATGTGGGGGACTACTGTATACTGCACCTAATGTGTGGGACTACTGTATACTGCACCTAATGTGGGGAACTACTTTATACTGCACCTAATGTGGGGGACTACTGTATACTGCACCTAATGTGTGGGACTACTGTATACTGCACCTAATGAGTGGGACTAATGTATACTGCACCTAATGTGGGGGACTACTGTATAATGCACCTAATGTGCGGGACTACTGTATACTGCACCTAATGAGGGTAACTACTTTATACTGCACCTAATGTGGGGGACTATTGTATACTGCACCTAATGTGGGGGACTACTTTATACTGCACCTAATGTGGGGTAACTACTGTATAGTGCACCTAATGTGGGGAACTACTTTATACTGTACCTAATGTGGGGGACTACTGTATACTGCACCTATTGTGAGGAACTACTTTATACTGCAACTAATGTGGGGGACTACTGTATGTATACTGCACCTAATGTGGGGGACTACTGTATACTGCAACTTATGTGGGGGACTACTGTATACTGCTCCTAATGTGGGGGACTACTGTATACTGCACCTAATGTGTGGGACTACTGTATACTGCACCTAATGTGGGGAACTACTTTATACTGCACCTAATGTGGGGGACTACTGTATACTGCACCTAATGTGTGGGACTACTGTATACTGCACCTAATGTGTGGGACTACTGTATACTGCACCTAATGTGTGGGACTACTGCATACTGCACCTAATGTGTGGGACTACTGTATACTGCACCTAATGTGGGGAACTACTTTATACTGCACCTACTGTGGGGGACTACTGTATACTGCACCTAATGTGTGGGACTACTGTATGTATACTGCACCTAATGTGGGGGACTACTGTATGTATACTGCACCTAATGTGGGGGACGACTGTATACTGCAACTTATGTGGGGGACGACTGTATACTGCTCCTAATGTGGGGGACTACTGTATACTGCACCTAATGTGTGGGACTACTGTATATTGCTCCTAATGTGGAGGAACTACTGTATACTGCACCTAATGTGGGGGACTACTGTATACTGCACCTAATGTGGGGGACTACTGTATACTGCACCTAATGTGGGGGACTACTGTATACTGCACCTAATGTGTGGTAACTACTGTATACTGCACCTAATGTGGGGGACTACTGTATACTGCACCTAATGTCGGGGGCTACTGTATACTGCACCTAATGTGGGGGACTACTGTATACTGCACCTAATGTGGGGGACTACTGTATACTGCACCTAATGTGGAGAACTACTTTTTACTGCACCTAATGTGGGGGACTACTGTATGTATACTGCACCTAATGTGGAGGACTACTGTATACTTCACCTAAGATGGGGGAACTACTGTATATTGCACCTAATGTGGGGGACTGCTGTATTTTGCACCTAATGTGGGGAACTACTTTTTACTGCGCCTAATGTGGGGGACTACTGTATGTATACTGCACCAAATGTGGGGAACTACTTTATACTGTACCTATTTTGGGGGGACTACTGTATACTGCACCTCATGTGGGGATCTACTGTATACTGCACCTAATGTGGGGAACTACTTTATACTGCACCTAATGTGGGGGACTACTGTATGCTGCACCTAAAGTGAGGGACTACTGTATACTGCACCTAACGTGAGAGACTACTTTATACTGCACCTAATGTGGGGGAATTACTGTATACTGCACCTAATATGGGGAACTACTTTATACTGCACCTAATGTGGGGGACTACTGTATGTAAACTGCATCTAATGTGGGGGACTACTGTATACTGCACCTAATGTGGGGAACTACTTTATACTGCAACTAATGTGGGGGACTACAGTATGTATACTGCACCCAATGTGGGGGACTACTGTATACTGCACCTAATGTGGGAGAACTACTGTATACTGCACCTAATGTGGGGGAACTACTGTATACTGCCCCTAATGTGGGGAACTACTGTATACTGCACCTAATGTGGGGGATTACTGTATACTGCACCTAATGTGGGGGACTACTGTATACTGCACCTAATGTGGGGGACTACTGTATACTGCACCTAATGTGGGGAACTACTTTATACTGCACCTAATGTGGAGTACTACTGTATACTGCACCTAATGTGGGGGGACTACTGTAGACTGCACCTAATGTGGGGGAAATATACTGCACCTAATGTGGGGGACTATACTGCACCTAATGTGGGGCAACTATACTGCCAACCTAATGTTGGGGACTATACTGCACCTAATATGGGGGGAACTATACTGCCAACCTAATGTGGGGGAGCTATACTCTTTACCTAATGTTGGGGGTACTATACTGTCTACCTAATGTGGGGGATCATACTCTTTACCTAATGTGGGGGACTATACAAAAATATAAAATTGTACTATTCTGATCCCTATAACTCTTATTTTTCTGTATATGGGGATGTATGAGGTCATTTTTTGTGTTGTGATTTGTAGTTTTTATCGGTGCTATTTTTGTTTGATGGGACTTCTCAATTGCTTTTTAGATATTTTTATAGTATTTGAAGTGACCAAAAATGTTCAAATCTGGTTAGTGCACCATTACGACTTTTGGGCCCCACTTTTGATTTTGCCTAGGGCCTCACTGAGCCTAAACCCGCCCCTGGGCATCTTACTCTACTACTTTGTTTCTCACTGACATATAAAACGCTGATCTATAATAAATTCCCCACTTTGTCTATTATTATAACAATAATTACATCAATCGGAATATTTGTCAAATAAAAATGTTTATTCATCTTTTCCAGTGTTCATACATACAGGTTGGTGAAGAATACCCATAGTATACTGGTGATGACGTTAATGACACCTCTTATCTCGGGGATATTGACAATTAGGATGGCAATGGTGACCCGTCCCAGGAACTGTCTGACCGAGTTAATATAGTCCATCGGTCCGGTGATGCTGGTCACTATCCCCCTTGGCATAACCCACGTCAGAAGCTGAAGTGTGATGGCGATCCAGGTGAGCCTGTCACTGATGAAGCCGATCCAGCTGATGGCGGTGGGGTTACAGATTACGTAGAGAAGCTCTATAGTGCTGCTGGTGCTAATCCAGGTCACCAACTCATTGACTGGGTTCATCCAGGCAACCAGGGAACTGCTGGTGATGGTGGGGATCCAGAATACCAATTCAGTGGTGGTGTCTATCCAGGACAGCAGGTCACTGATGGTACTAGCAAACGAGATCAGATCGTCAACAGCATCTATGAACCGGTCCAGCAGGTTGTTATCGATGGGGATATAGCATAGCAGGGAGATGATCATGTCACCATAAGTGCTGATCCAGCCAAGATAGTTTTTGATGATGGCCGCCCCGCTCTGCAGGTTGTTGGTAATGGAATCCCAGCTGATCGTGTCGCTGCTGGCAGTGGTGTCATTATTCCCCAGGACAGGGGTGATCTTTCTGGTCCTGGTCCTGGTCCAGATGGGACACTTCATGTCGCTGCTGGCAGAGGTTTGATTACTCACCAGGACAGGGGTGATCTTTCTGATCCTGGTCCTCGTCCAGATGGGACACTTCATGTCGCTGCTGGTAGTATTCAAGCTGGGCAGATCTTTGATGGTATCGTTCTGCCCTTGCAGGTGGCTGGAGGTTATATTCTGGCTCGGTTGGTTGCTGGTGATTTCAAACCAGAAACTCGGGCCGGTGGTGAAGAGGGAACCCAGGAGGATGGTAACTGTCCAGCACATGCTACAGGCCAAATTGACCTCATCCCTGCTGATGTGGTCCCCTCGAATCATGATAAAATAAAAAGCGCAAGGAAACAATATAGAAACACTAGTGCTCGCTAGATTGCAGTCCTCAGAGTAAGGGCTCTGGGGCTCTGCACCTCTTTTTCCAGCTATCACCATTTGTGAAGTCACATGTGTGATGTCATACGGAATGTCACTGCTCTGAGGACAGGTGTAGACATGGACATTTACATCCATTTGTTTTATAGGGTGAAATAAGCTTTTTATTATTAAATAAAGGTATAGAAAACTCTGGGTGTAGGGTGTTTTTTGGGGGGGCGGTGACTTTATACGGAGGACTGGGTATTTGGGTGGGAAGGAACGTCACTTTATAACATAGAAGACAAATAAATATAATATACAAATATAAATACAAATATTAGTAAAATTCTGACAAAGTCCATCGTCATCTACAGATTTGGGTATTCTGGCAGGAGGATTCCTCATTTTTGAGAATAGGAGGAGGAGGAAAGTGATGGTGGGGGAAGAATACACAGCTCCCGGATTGATCAGAACACTACAGCTCTGCTTCATTGGGAGTAGTCACCTGCACCCCAATCCTCATGTTTCTTTTTCCCCCTATATATTGCAACTTATTCCTTCTACATATATACCTACAAACACCAAAAGCATAACACATTGTAACCGCGACACCAAATAAAGTACAAATCGATGTATGAAAATATATATTTTTTATTAATAAAAGAACATGATTCTAAAAATGTACATAATAGACGCAATAAAATAAATATATATCAATATATGTTAAAAAATTTGGCTGCAAATAATGGCTACAGGTACGGTATTTATAGAATAGGGACCCAATAGAAAAGGAATAACACACCTGTCCTAATAGTAAGCCGCTGGGTCGGAAGTGACGTTGGACACCGCGGCACTCGTGTGATGGAGCACGCAACGCGCATTCACATTATAGAGCTTGTGCGGCCACGAAAACATGGCCACAGTCACTCATACTGCGCATGCGTGCACGAAATAATTCTAGGGGGAAAGACAAGCTTCCCCAAAATGGCCGCAGATCGCCGCTAATAGAGGGATATACAAAATAAGCTGAACATCGGACCCAGGGCTAAATAATACAAAGAATGAAAATCTATAGTGGGAGAACTGACTGTGGACTGTGAAGGCAATAACATGGCTATAAATAATACAAATACATTAGAGATAATAGCAATAATGATTATAATAATAATAATCCGGGGGCATATGAAAGCATTAAAAAAATGACAAGGATGTGATCACATGTATAATGGTAAAACAAATAAATAGTGCATGCAACATATACAACAAGGAGAAAAGTATTTTTGTAAAAAAATATATTTATAGAAGTTTATAACTGAATATTGATTAGTGTGCAGGAATGATGTATACTAAATCCAAATGGATAGGAGCAGAGCCTGCAGAGTGCAAGAATATATAGAGCATGCAATACAAAAGATATAAAAAGTGCAGAGATATAGTGCATATGGTACAAAGCATACCGTATTTTTTGCCGTATAAGTTGCACTTTTTCTTCCCCAAAACTTGGGGGAAAAGTTGGTGCGTCTTATACGGCGAATACACACCTATCGTGGTGGTCCCTGCGGCCATCAATGGCCGGGACCCACGTCTAATACAGGACATCACCGATCGCGATGATGCCCTGTATTAACCCTTCAGACGCGGCGATCAAAGCTGACCGCCGTGTCTGAAGCGAAAGTGACACTAAGCCGGCTGAATTGGGAGGGACCTTATCGGCCCCCTCGATGTCTGCTCCGTGCCCGGATCCCCTGCATGAACGGCGCTCTCCTTTGTCGTCATCACGTCGTCGCTCCAATACGCGATGGCGGCTACGGAGAGGGAGGATACCAGGCAGCAGAGACATTCCAGAGCGAAGGGCACACCCCGGGGATGTGTCGACAGCGATGGAGGGCGACATCCAGGGCAGCGGTGACGAGCGGTGACCGGTCCGGAGCGGCGGGGACACGAGAGTATTACCTCCTATACCAGTGGTCTTCAACCTGCGGACCTCCAGATGTTGCAAAACTGCAACTCCTGGCATGCCCGGACAGCCAATGGCTGTACTTTACATTGTATTCTAGATTTTACTCATTTAAAATAGGGTGCGTCTTATATGCCGGAGCGTCCTATAGGGCGAAAAATATGGTAAGTAATTATAAAAAAAAAAATTATTATTGAAAAATGGTATTAAAAATTATATATATATATTTTTTTAATTTTATCTTTTTCTTGGTCACTGCTCCTGCACTCACATTTAAGCTCAGAAATGTTTTATTTATACAGTTATCACTGAGCACTAGAAACCATGGAATATTTTGTGAGATGTTTCTGCCAGAATTTTCTGGGATGTAAAATGTGGCGCAACAAAAATCCAATATGGCTGCAAAAAAAAATTGGGGTGCGAAAATGAATTTTCACATATTTTCAAAGCAGCACAAGAGACCTTTGAAAATGTGAGGAGAAAAAAAAGGTGTGAATAATATCGCTGGAACAGAAATTACATTAGTTTTTGAGAATCTCACACAGAATGTCTGGGTTTAAAAAATATGTAATTTTGCTGAACAATCTGTCCCCTTACCTCTATATCAGTGTTTACCAACCAGAATGTCTCCAAGTGTTGCAAAACTTGGAATGCTGGCATTTGCCGTTTTGCAAAAGCTGGATGTACCCTGGTTGGTAAACACTGTGTACATGTACCAGAGCTGAGTGTGTGATGATGTACATGTAGCAGAAATTAGCGTGCGACATGTGTATGGAGCAGAGCTGAATGTGTGATTATGTATAAGCATGACCACGCACACACTCAACTCTGCTACGTACACCTGATCACTCACTCAGCTCTACTGCATTTACAAAATCACACACTCAGCTCTGCTACATATACACAATCACACACTCAGCTCTGCTGCATTTACACAATCACACACTCAGCTCTGCTACATACACCTGATCACACACTCAGCTCTGCTGCATAAACACAATCACACAGTCAGCTACAGCTACATATACACACACTCACTCAGCACTACTGCATATACACACACTCACACTCAGCTCTACTGCATTTACACAATCACACACTCAGCTCTGCTACATACACCTGATCACACACTCAGCTCTGCTGCATATACACAATCACACACTCGGCTACAGCTACATATACACACACTCACTCAGCACTACTGCATATACACACACTCACACTCAGCTTTACTACATATACACACAATCACACATATACATTGGGGGAAATTTATCCTTGTTGTAGGTACATGTTTTTTGTAGATTGTTTTGGTTGGTCTAAATTTGGTGCAATTGCAAGGCACAGGATAAATTTTGTTCAAAGTTCTAAATCTCCAGACAGTTCTATTTGGACACCTGAGCTGCACCTCACAGGAAAAATGGACGTAGGGATTTTGTTCTATTGCTTTGACACTCGGATTTTATTGAGGTTTTTTGTTCACCAGTAAAAACGCCAGAAAGACTCACAGCTTTTTCCTGCGTTTTTTCAGTTTTTCTTGCGTTCTTTTCTTGCGTTTTTTCTGGTGTGTGGAAACAATCATTTTTGTATCCTGTGGCAATTTTTTTTACTGCCTTCAGGCACCACTCCATGGGTCGGATGCAGAGCGCCCGGTCCACAGAGTGTAAGGAGGTGAGGAGCGATATATAGCGTATACAGGGTGAAGAGCATCACTACTTACCTACGCCAGCTGTATAGAATACTGGGGTGCATAGTGTACCCAGGTATACCATCCAGGAGCCCAGCAAGGAAAGAGTTAACTCACGCTGCTGCTGAGCAGCAGAATTACGGTTCTAGGTCCGGTCAGGAAACCGCATACGGGTCAAAAATGAGCCGATCGGAGTCACCGTTTGACTCCGGTCGGCTCATTAAAGTAAATGGAGTTCAGTGCTGGTCCGGCTGGGGTACGAGAGAGCCGGGTTTGCCCCTCCCCCAGCCGTATCTGGCACCTGTAATGTAAATACAAAGTGTGAATGCAGCCTAAGACAGATCAAATGTTCTCATAGCCGAGGGCTCAATATCTTAATACTAGTTCTAGGCCCTCGTAGCAGGGGCAGACTATTATAATACAACCTCTTAATCTCTCTCAGATGATCCTACTTCAGGGTTAACACTCTGTAGTCCCTGTGCTGCTTCAGCAATTCTTATTCAGGTGCTATTCATGTCACGGATAGTACTTGTCTGTCCCCCGGCTCCAGCTGTCTCTTCTGCTGTCCTCTCTAAGGCTGAGTTCACATCACGTTTTTGCCAGACTGTTTTCAATCCGTTTTTCTAAAGAAAACCGTATGGCAAAAAAACGGATGGAACAGTATGGAAAAAAGTAAACCGTATGCATTTTTAAACTGTATACTGTTTTTAAAAGTGCATACAGTTCCGAAAATTTTGTACATTTTTAATAGGAGGGGTGTTGGGTGGGGACTTTAGGATGCAAACGCGCATGTGCAAAAAAATACTGTATGTTTTCCCGTATGGAACCGTATACATGTGCGTTTTCCATTGACTTCCATGTTAAAAAAAAACGTATGTGGTTGCAGTACGGTTATTAAACTGGAAACAAAATCGTAGTCAACCACAGTTTTGACTCCGGTTTAAAAACCGTACTGCAACCACATACGTTTATTTTTTTAAATGGACGTCAATGGAAAACGCACATGTATACGGTTCCATACGTGAAAACATATACGGTTTTTACTTTGCACATGTGCATTTGCACCCTAAAGTCCCCACCCAATATCCCTCCCATTAAAAATGGACAACATTTTCAAAAACGTATGGGGATTTAAAAAAAAAAAAAAAATGGATTGAACTGTATGCACTTTTAAAAACAGTATACGGTTTAAAAACGCATACGGATTACTTTTTCCCGTACTGTTCCATCCGTTTTTTTGCCATACGATTTTCTTTAGAAAAAACGATTTAAAATAGTATGGTAAAAACGTGATGTGAACCCAGCCTAAACCAGTGTTTCCCAACCAGGGGTGCCTCCAGCTGTCGCAAAACTGCAACTCCCAGCATGCCCGGACAGCCAACGGCTGTCCGGGCATGCTGGAAGTTGCAGTTTTGCAACAACTGGAGGCGCTCTGGTTGGGAAACACTGATATATTATATGGTGCAACATTCCGGGAATCTGATTGGTTGGATCCATTCCAGGAGTCGGATTGGTTGGATAAATACCGACCATTGCATTGCCAGTATTTTTTATATAAAAATACCGGCAGGGTCGGCAAAATAAAGGTTGTGCCGGTAAAATACTGGCCTGGTGGCTGATGTCGCTCCATGTGGCTCTATGGTGGCTGATGTCGCTCTCACATCTCTCCACCAGTGGTGTGTCCTCACACAAGCCACGAATGCTGATGTCACAGCTCACACCGGCAGTACACAGTCATCACTTTCCGCCTATTTTAAAATAAGCATATAGACCACGGGTCTCAAACTGGTGGCCCTCCAGATGATGCAAAACTTCAACTCCCAGCATGCCTGCACATGCCCAGACAGACATTTTTTGCAGATAATGGTTGTCGGGAATGCTGGGAGTTAAAGGGGTAGTCGAGTGGTGAAAAACTTATCCCCTATCCTAAGGATAGGGGATAAGTTTGAGATCGCCGGGGGTCCGACCGCTGGGGCCCCCTGCGATCTCTCTGTACGGGGCCCCTGCTCTCTGGCCAGATAGCGGGTGTCAACCCCCGCACGAAGCGGCGTCCGACATGCCCCCTCAATACATCTCTATGGCAGAGCCGGAGATTGCCGAAGGCAGCGCTTCGGCTCTGCCATAAAGTTGTATTGAGGTACGTGTCGGCCGCTGCTTCGTGCGGAGGTCGACACGCCCCCTTCCCGCGGGCGGTCGGGGCTCCGTACAGGAGATCGCAGGGGGCCCCAGCAGTCGGACCCCCGTGATCTGCAACTTATCCCCTATTCTTAAGATAGGGGATAAGTTGTTCACCACTGAGTCACCACTGGACTACTCCTTTAAAGTTTTGCAACACCTGGAGGGCCACCAGTTTGAGACCCCTGATGTAGACCCAACAATGTAATGGTCATAGAATAAGTCCCTCATGCTATTACCTGTTTATTACCAAATAGCCTCATGGTCAGACTTCCCTGCCACCATGTTTTGTCAAACAGCACGCATACCCCAGCAATAAACCACATATACGTTGTGCACAGTACTTTAAAGGGGTATTCTGGTGGAAAACTTTTTTATTTTTTTTTTATTTTATTTTGTAAGTCAACTGGTGCCAGAAAGTTTAACAGATTTGTAAATTACTTCTATTAAAAAAAAAATCTTAATCCTTCCAGTACTTATTAGCGGCTGTATTCTCCAGAGGTTCTTTTCTTTTTGGATTTCTTTTCTGTCACAATCACGGTGCTTTCTGCTGACACCTCTGTCCATGTCAGGAACTGTCTGGAGTAGAAGCAAATTCCCATCTTAAAGGGGTACTCTGACCCTGAGACATCTCATCCCCTATACAAAGGAGTAGAGGAGTGTAGAGGAGTGTATATGGGTGACAGATGGGTGTAGAGTAGTGTACATGGGTGAAAGTGGCGTGTAGAGGAGTGTACATGGGTGACTGGTGTGTAGAGGGGTGACAGGGGAGTGTATATGGGTGACAGAAGGGTGTAGAGGAGTGTACATGGGTGACAGAGGGGTGTAGAGGGTTATGGGTGACAGATGGGTGTAGAGGAGTGTACATGGGTGACAGAGGGGTGTAGAGGAGTGTACATGGATGACAGAGGGGTGTAGAGGAGTGTACATGGATGACAGAGGGGTGTAGAGGAGTGTACATGGGTGGCAGAGGGGTGTAGAGGAGTGTACATGGATGACAGAGCGGTGTAGAGGAGTGTACATGGATGACAGAGGGGTGTAGAGGAGTGTACATGGATGACAGAGGGGTGTAGAGAAGTGTACATGGGTGGCAGAGGGGTGTAATGGAGTGTACATGGGAGACAGATGGGTGTAGAGGGTTGACAGAGGGGTGTAAATGGGTGACAGAGGGGTGTAGAGGAGTGTACATGGGTGTCAGAGGGGTATAGAGGAGTGTACATGGGTGACAGAGGGGTGTAGAGGGGAGTACATGGGTGGCAGAGGGGTGTAATGGAGTGTACATGGGTGACAGAGGGGTGTAGAGGGGTGACAGGGGTGTACATGGGTGACAGAGGGGTGTGGAGGAGTGTACATGGGTGTCAGAGGGGTGTAGAGGAGTGTACATGGGTGACAGAGGGGTGTAGAGGAGTGTATATGGGTGTCAGAGGGGTGTAGAGGAGTGTACATGGGTGACAGAGGGGTGTGGAGGAGTGTACATGGGTGACAGAGGGGTGTAGAGGAGTGTACATGGGTGACAGAGGGGTGTAGTGGAGTGTACATGGGTGTCAGAGGGGTGTAGAGGAGTGTACATGGGTGACAGAGGGGTGTAGAGGGGAGTACATGGGTGGAAGAGGGGTGTAATGGAGTGTACATGGGTGACAGAGGGGTGTAGAGGGGTGACAGGGGTGTACATGGGTGACAGAGAGGTGTAGAGGAGTTTACATGGGTGTCAGAGGGGTGTAGAGGAGTGTACATGGGTGACAGAGGGGTGTAGAGGGGAGTACATGGGTGGCAGAGGGGTGTAATGGAGTGTACATGGGTGACAGATGGGTGTAGAGGGGCGACAGGGTGTACATGGGTGACAGAGGGGTGTAGAGGAGTGTACATGGGTGTCAGAGGGGTGTAGAGGAGTGTACATGGGTGACAGAGGGGTGTAGAGGAGTGTATATGGGTGTCAGAGGGGTGTGGAGGAGTTTACATGGGTGACAGAAGGGTGTAGAGGAGTGTACATGGGTGACAGAGGGGTGTAGAGGAGTGTACATGGGTGTCAGAGGGGTGTAGAGGAGTGTACATGGGTGACAGAGGGGTGTAGAGGAGTGTACATGGGTGTCAGAGGGGTGTAGAGGAGTGTACATGGGTGACAGAGGGGTGTAGACGAGTGTAAATGGATGACAGAGGGGTGTAGAGGAGTGTAAATGGATGACAGAGGGGTGTAGAGGAGTGTACATGGGTGACTGGTGTGTAGAGGGGTGACAGAGAAGTGTATATGGGTGACAGAAGGGTGTTGAGGAGTGTACATGGGTGACAGAGGGGTGTAGAGGAGTGTACATGGATGACCGAGGGGTGTAGAGGAGTGTACATGGGTGACAGAGGGGTGTAGAGGAGTGTACATGGGTGACAGAGGGGTGTAGAGGAGTGTACATGGATGACCGAGGGGTGTAGAGGAGTGTACATGGGTGACAGAGGGGTGTAGAGGATTGTACAGAGGGGTGTAGAGGAGTGTACATGGGTGACAGAGGGGTGTAGAGGAGTGTACATGGGTGGCAGGGGTGTAGAGGAGTGTACAAGGGTGGCAGAGGGGTGTAGTGGAGTGTACAAGGGTGGCAGAGGGGTGTAGAGGAGTGTACATGGGTCAAAGTGGGATGTAGAGGAGTGTACATGAGTGACGGAGGGGTGTAGAGGAGTGTACATGGATGGCAGAGGGGTGTAGAGGAGTGTACATGGGTCAAAGTGGGATGTAGAGGAGTGTACATGGGTGACAAAGGGGTGTATAGGAGTGTACATGGGAGGCTGAGGGGTGTAGCGGAATGTAGATGGGTGACAGAGGGGTGTAGAGGAGTGTACCTGGGTGACAGAGTTGTGTAGAGTAATGTACATGGGTGACAGAGGGGTGTAGAGGAGTGTACATGGGTGACAGAGGGGTGTAGAGGAGTGTACATGGGAGGCTGAGGGGTGTAGAGGAATGTACATGGGTGACAGAGGGGTGTAGGGGAGTGTACCTGAGTGACAGAGGGGTGTAGAGGAGTGTACATGGGTGACAGAGGGGTGTAGAGGAGTGTACATGGGTGACAGAGGGGTGTAGAGGAGTGTACATGGGTGACAGAGGGGTGTAGAGGAGTGTACATGGGTGACAGAGGGGTGTAGAGGAGTGTACATGGGTGACAGAGGGGTGTAGAGGAGAGTACATGGGTGACAGAGGGGTGTAGAGGAGTGTACATGGGTGACAGAGGGGTGTAGAGGAGAGTACATGGGTGACAGAGGGGTGTATAGGGGGATGGCCTAGGTATACATGGATGACAGGAGGGTGGGCAGGAGGGACAGAGGGGTGAATAGGGGGAGGGACATGGGTGACAGATGTAGACTGGGGGGTGGTCAGAGGGGTGGATGGGGGGGGGTGAACATGTGTTACAGAGGTATGGACACGGGTGGCCAAGGTGGACATGGATGACAGGATGGTGGACACGGGAGATATGGGGGTGAACTGGGATGACAGGGGATGGACAAGGATGACAAGGGGGATAAAAGAGGGGTGACAAAGGGACAGAGGGGTTAATAGGAGGTGGAAATGGGTGACGGGGTAGACTGGGGGTGTAGACATGTGTTACAGGATGTAGACTGGGGGGTGGACAGGGAGGGGTGGACATGGGTGACAGGGATGGACAAGGGGTGGACAAAGTGGACATCATGGATAACAGAGGTGAGGGGGGTTGACAGGGTTAAGAAGGGGTAACAGAGGGTACAGTCCCTTAAGCCATTTTTCTTCACTACACTGGCACGGTAACCAGGCGCAGCTTCCACCTTCCTCCCCTCTCCGGCAGGGCACCGACTCAGGGCTCCGACAGGGCACTCACTCACTGGGGCGCTTTGGGGGGGGGGGGGATGCTGGGGCATGGGTCACTACACCGGCACGGTAATCCGGCAGAGCACCACCAGGGCACTCACTCACTAGGTCGCAGGGTGAGAGGGATGCAGGGGGATGCGGTGTGTGCACGCACAGCATAGCGCACACATACTTCCCTTCCCCCCTGTGGCGCCATAAACAGACGCGCAGGCCGGGCCGGTGAATAAAAAAAATAAATAATTGCCGGCAAAATCCAGCGGCACCCCAGTTGGGAATCACTGCTCTAGATAGAGTCTGTCTATGATATCCTAACCAAAGAAGCTTTTGTTGTATTGTAACAAGTTACTTCCTACTCACATGTATTGTTCTACCATAGTCAATTAACTAATTAGCTTGTAATGCTTTCTTACTAATGATATCTAATTGATATTCATTTATATATATCATTGTGTTTGTTAGGCTTCTTTCACACTACAAAATTCTCCGTTTTTAAACAAAGTTCCGTCTGAAAATCAGCTGAGAACGTCAGTTACAAAATCCTATACTGCCGTAAAAAAATCCCATTATAGTCTATGGGATTTTTCTAATAGCCGTTTTAACACGTTATAGCCTGTTATTAACCCCTTAACGACCAAGGACGTATATTTACGTCCTTGGCCGACTCCCGCGATATAACGTGGGTTCACGCGGTGACCCCGCATCATGTCGGGTCGGTATCTGATGCCGGGACCCTGGGCTAATAGTGTGCGGCAGCGATCGCGGTGCCACACGCTATTAACCCTTTAGATGCGGCGTTCAAAGTTGAACGCCGCGTCTAAACCGAAAGTGAAAGCTGCCCGGCTGCTCAGCGGGGCTAATCGGGACCACCGCAGTGAAAATGCGGTGTCCCGATCAGCTGGGACACGAGCGGAGGTCCTCTTACCTGCCTCCGGCGTGTCCCCTCAGCGATTGATTGCTCCAAGCCTGAGATTCAGGCTTGAGCAATCGACCGCCAATAATGCTGATCATTGCAAAGCTATGGCAGCAACAGCTATCCACCCATCATATACACAAAGGCCCCCAATCTGGGCATACAAGTCGCCCCCACCATCCGCCAACCCCCTTCCAGTTCATCTTCCACCTGGTTTCAGATGAAAGGGTTCCACAAATGTGGATCCTGTTCAGGCTGCAAAATTTCCAAATCACCTAAAACCATTACAGAAATCTCATCAAAAACTAATCAATTCACTCACAAAATTACAGATTGCCTAACCTGCCACAGCAAAGGGGTCATTTACCTAAAACAATGTACTTGTGGTAAACAATACATTGGACGAACCAAAAGACAACTAAAAATCCGTATTTCAGAGCATATTTACAACATAAAGAAAGGGAACAAAACTCACCCGTTGTCACTCCATTTCACGGAACATCATGCTCAGGATCCCTCCCAGTTTTTCTTTACAGCGCTCTTAAAAGTAAAAAATTGTTGGAGAGGCGGAGATTTCATCACGCGTATGTCGAAGGCCGAATCCCGCAAGAACTTTGAGTTCGACACATTGATCCCTAAGGGACTCAATGCTGAGCTGGAGATTTTCGGATTCTTGTAATACTTGAGATTGGGTTCCTCCTCACGACCCGTCGCCGACTGGTCGCATATCGACTCGGCGACGTCTCCTGGGGTCGAGCCTCATCCAAGAAATAATTCATCTTTATGTGATATTCATTTTTATGGTGTATTTTTGTATCCTGCATTTCATCTTGTTTTTATTCCAGTTCCACTCCCTGCCCTCACATTATCCATTTATTTATTTTCACTTCCTTATCCTTCCATTTGTATCCACATACTTATATTTTATATTATTATGATATACATTTTATGGTTTAAAGTCATATTTGGAAGGTTTAACCTTGAGTCCGTGTTGGATAAGGACTTGGAAAACTTCTTTCAGGTGATCCAGGTGCTCCTGATAGGTCCTGGAATAGACAATGACGTCATCTAAATACAACTGAACACTCTGGAAGTTAAGATGTCCCAAACATCTTTCCATCAAGTGTTGGAAAGTGGCCGGTGCGTTGCACAGCCCAAAGGGAATACTTTTGAACTCGAAGAGTCCCATAGGGGTCACAAATGCGGTCTTCTCTCTATCTTCTTCCGCCATTGGCACCTGCCAGTAACCGCTCGTCAGATCCAGTGTGGAAAAGTAGGCGGCAGACCCCAATGCAGTCAATGATTCTTCAATACAAGGAAGAGGATAAGCATCCTTATGAGTTATGCCGTTCAGCTTCCGGTAATCTACACAAAAGCAGATAGTCCCATCTTTTTTCTTCACCAGGACCAAAGGTGCAGCCCGAGGACTCTGGCTTTCTTGGATGACATCGGCCTCTTTCATCTCCACGAGCATCTTCTTAATGGTCTGATACATCCCCGGAGCCACAGGGCGATGCCTCTCCTTAATGGGTGGGCTATCCCCGGTGAGGATCCTATGTTTGATCATGGTGGTTCTGCCAAAGTCTGTGGGAAACTTGCTGAAGGCTTCCTGATATTTCTTAGCTACTTGGATGACTCCTTCCACCTGTTCCTTGGGGGTATCTTCGCCTCCTATTTGTAGCTGGCTCCACCATGGTTCTGCTGGGTTTTGGGCAGGCCCTCGTTGAGCCACTTGTGACTTCGAGACCACATCTCTGACTTCTAAATGATGCAGGGTAGCCACCGGGGTATACTTGGGTAATCGGACGGCAACTTGATAGAGATTAATAAGTCTCACCGGAACTTTCCCATTACGTACTGTGACCAGACTTCTAGCAGCTCGCACCAAGGGGCAATCTTCCAAGAGGACAGGTTCCAAGAGTACCTGATAATCTTGATTCTTCACCCCGGGTCGGGCTCGACACCAAATAACTGTTTCCGCTTGTGGCTGTAGACTAACGGCTCGTATATCTTGAATCCTTACTCAACAAATTTCTCCTTGATGATTCACGAACTTCTGCTCTGCTTGAAGGGTTTTGAGGTGGTGCTGGGCAGCTCGCCGGCCTGGGGGTGACAAGTGAGGGAGAGATGCATGCAATGCACAGACAATATCATCAAAACAGTGCCTCATAATATTCATACCCAAGATGAAATCAGCTGCTCCCTCATCCCTAACATTGGTGACAACCACACCCTGCCTTTCTAGGACATGCTTTCCCACTTGCACTGTGGGCTCCCAGTAGCCATGCCTGGGTACTGGTTTCCCGTTCCTTGCAATTACTCTAAACTCTGCTTCCTGGGGTTCACACAACCTTTCTGGGCCCCAATACTTATAGAAAACCCCCTGCGGAATAGTGGTCCCCTGAGACCCCGTATCTATCAGAGCTTGTAACCGGGTACCTTCAACTATCACCTGAACATAAGGACAAGAAGCTACATACATAGACAGTCCCTTCTTGTCATTGGTTGATTCTGGACCTTCAGCTGCTACTCCTGGGGTGCGGTCCTCGACCCCAGGGGACACCCTTTTAAAGCCCAACATTGGCTCCTCCAGTGTCCATTCTTGTTACAATGACTGCAGACAGGTCTCTGACTCCTGGGCGGTCTCACGGGAGGTGTATTAGGTGGTTCAGCAGGGCGGGGGTCAGCTTTCTTAGGTGGTGGCATGGCAGATCTGGAAGGACTCGGCCGCACAGCCATTTCTTTAAAGGCCTTGGGTAACTGCTCAATGTCCTGTTTGATGTCTTGTAGGTCAGCTGTCCAAGGGCTAGAAGAAGCTGTTGGCAGGGTAGGCTGAGAAGGGACAGATGGCTGGGGCGAGGGCCCCGGAAATTCTGTAACGGGAACACTAGCCTCCTCTGTCTGAGGTCCTGATTCTATCACTTTAACTGCTAGTCTCTTAAAGGCTGGGAAAGCCATGTCGGGATTTTGCACGGCCAGCATCCTTAGTTGGGACTTGTCCCATTTGTTCAGTGCCCCTTCTATAAAACGGTCAATCAGTACCTGGTTGCCCTGATCGGGCGTGATGCCGTCACACTTCTGTACCGCCTCTAATGCGCTCTGTAAAGCTACTGCATATGCTCTGAGAGTTTCACCCGGCTTCTGACGTCGTTCATCTAGTCTGAGGCATACCTCTGAGGGAGAATGAGATTCAAACACTTGAGAAAGTCCCTCAAAAATCTGTCCCACTGTGGCTTTATCAGCCGCCGGCCAGATGCAAAGTTCTTCCAAGGCGGAGCTGTCCCAGAAGCAGTTGTATCTGTTGGTGCGGGGGTAATGCATAAAATCCAAATAGGCTGTAAAACTTTTCTTTAAAGTCTCTCAACGTAAAAGGGTCACCACTATAGGTGGGAAGCACAGGATTCCCCAAGAAGACAGGTGCAGCAACAGGGGCTCCCAACACATGGGGAAAGACTGGAGGTGGACTGGCTGGGTCCTGCTCTACCGGTGATGGAGGTCTTGCTGGAATCGCAGGTAGAGCATGTCTTTGTGAGGTAGACGGTATTGGTGAAGGCGGCAACACCCTTCTGATTTGGGGTGGAGACCCCATTGATGGGGCCACTGGAGCATCGCTCCCTTGTTGTTCAGATGGGGACTGTAGTGCTGCAGGTTCTGACATTTTTGTGTTTGGTACGCTGGCCCTTTAAATAGATCTTGAATTCTTAAAGGACATCTGCAGTGCTGGGCAAAAAAACTTTTTTATACCTCCTTTAACCACTTAAGGACCTAGGGCGTATGGATACGCCTTGACGTCCTGGTACTTAAGGACCCAGGGCGTATCCATACGCCCGTGGGAATTTCGGTCCCCGCCGCGCGCCGGGCGGGGACCGGGCCGGGGTGACTGCTGATATTAATCAGCAGGCACCCCGTGCAAATGCCCAGGGGGGTCATCAGACCCCCCCACATCGGCGATCGGCGCAAATCGCAAGTGAATTCACACTTTTTCACGATTTGTGCCGATTCCGGGTCATACGGGTCTATTGTGACCCGGTGACCCGGAATAGAAGGGGGATCGCGGTTGTCTAAGACACCCACGATCCCCCTGTAGGCATAGGAGTGAGGTGGCAGGGTTGCCACCCCTCCTATCCCTGCTATTGGTCTGCTATTGATCGTCAGAGGCGACGACCAATAGCAGACCGGGGGCGGGGGGGTTAACTTTCGTTTTCCCCGTCCTGCCCTCCCACAATAGGCGGGGCAGAACGGGGAACCGAAGGGGACCGGGCGCCGACGTCCACTTACCCGTCCGGAGGCTGCGGCGACGGGGATCGGCAGCGTGACGTGCGTCAGAAGAGGACGGCTCCCGGGATCCTACGGAAGCCGGTAAGTAGATCTGAAGGGCTACAGTCTGAGACCATGGTCTCTAACTGTAGCCCTCCAGATGTTGCAAAACTACATCTCCCAGCATGCCCAGACAGCTGTTTGGGCATGCTGGAATATGTAGTTTTGCAACAGCTGGAGGGCTGCAGTTTGAGACCACTATACAGTGGTCTCTAAACTATATCCCTCCAGATGTTGCAAAACTACAACTCCTAGCATGCCCACATAGCTGTTTGTTGTCTGGACATGCTGGGAGTTGTAGTTTTGCAACATCTGGAGGTCCACAGTTTGGAGATCACTGTGCAGTGGTCTAAAAACTGTAGCTCTCCAGATGTTGCAAAACTGCAATTCCCAGCATGCCCAGAAAGCAAACAGCTGTCTCGGCATGCTGGGAGTTGTAGTTGGGTACCTCCAGCTATTGCATAACTACATCTCCCAGCATGCCCTCCGGTGATTAGTACATGCTGGGAGTTGTAGTTTTGCAACAGCTGGAGGCACACTGGTTGGAAAATATTGAGTTAGGTAACAGAACCTAACTGAAGGTTTTCCAACCAGTGTGCCTCCAGCTGTTGCAAAACTACAACTCCCAGCATGCACGGTCTGTCAGTACATGCTGGGAGTTGTAGTTTTGAAACAGCTGGAGGTTTGCCCCCCCCCCCCCATGTGAACGTACAGGGTACATTCACATAGGCGGGTTTACAGTAAATTTCCTGCTTCAAGTTTGTGCTGCGGCAAATTTTTAGCTGCAGTGCAAACTCCTAGCGGGAAATTCACCGTAACCCGCCAGTGTGAATGTACCCTAAAAACACTACACTACACTAACACCTAATAAAGGGTAAAAACTACATATACACCCCTTACACTGTCCCCCCTCCAATAAACAATTTAAAACGTCTTGTACGGCAGGGTTTCCAAAACGGAGCCTCCAGCTGTTGCAAAACAAAAACTCCCAGCATTTCTGGACAGCCACTGACTGTCCAGGCATGCTGGGAGTTTAGCAACAGCTGGAGGCACCCTGTTAGGGGTATTCTACGCCAGTGATTCCCAATGTCCACCCCTATGCAATCCCTAATTTAGTCCTCAAATGCGCATGGTGCTCTCTTACTTCGGAGCCCTGTCGTATTTCGAGGAAACAGTTTAGGGCCACATATGGGGTATCTCCGTACTCGGGAGAAATTACACTACAAATTTTGGGGGGCTTTTTTTCCTTTTACCGCTTGTGAAAAGGAAAAGTTGGGGGCTACACCAGCCTGTTAGTGTAAATTTTTTTTATTTTTTTACACTAACAGGCTGGTGTTGCCCCATACTTTTTATTTCCACAAGCAGTAAAAGGAAAAAAAGACCCCCAAAATTTGTAAAGCAATTTCTCCTGAGTACAGAAATACCCCAGATGTGGGCGTAAAATGCTCTGCGGGCACACAACAAGGCTCAGGAGTGAGAGTGCACCATGTACATTTGAGGCCTAAATTGGTGATTTGCACAGGGGTGGCTGATTTTACAGCGGTTCTGACAAACGCAAAAAAAATAATACCCACATGTGACCCCATTTTGGAAACTACACCCCTCACCGAACGTGACAAGGGGTATAGTGAGCCTGAACACCCCACAGGTGTTTGACGAATTTCCATTAAAGTTGGATGGGAAAATGAAAAAAATTATATTTTTTCATTAAAATGCTGGTGTTACCCTAAATTTTTCATTTTCACATCGGGAAATAGGAAAAAAGCCCCCCAAATTTGTAAACCCATCTCTTCTGAGTAAGAACATACCCCATATGTGAATTTAAAGTGCTCTGCGGGCAAACTACAATGCTCAGAAGAGAAGGAGCGCCATTGGGATTTTGTAGAGAAAATTTGTCCGGCATTGAAGGCCACATGTGTTTACAAAGCCCCCATAGTGCCAGAACAATGGACCCCCGACACATGTGACCCCATTTTGGAAACTACACCCCTCACGTAATGTAATAAGGGGTACATTGAGAATTTACGCCCCACAGATGTCTGACAGATTTTTGGAACAGTGGTCCGTAAAAATGAAAAATAAACTTTTTCATTTGCACAGCCCACTGTTCCAAAGTTCTGTGGGGTGTAAATACTCACTGCACCCCTTATTAAATTCTGTGAGGGGTGTAGTTTCCAAAATGGGGTCACATGTGGGGGGTTCCACTGTTCTGGCACCACGGGGGGCTTTGTAAACACATATGGTCCCTGACTACCATTCCAAACTAATTCTCTTTCCAAAAGCTCAATGGCGCTTCTCCTCTTCTGAGCATTGTAGTTCGCCAGCAGAGCATTTTACGTCCTAACATGGGGTATTTCCATACTCAGAAGAAATGGGGTTACACATTTTGGGGGTCATTTTCTCCTATTACCCCTTTATGCATTTTAGTAAAAAAAAAATTTTTTTTCATTTACACATCCAAATTTAACGAAAAGTCGTCAAACACCTGTGGAGTGTTAAGGCTCACCGGACCCCTTGTTACGTTCCTTGAGGGGTGTAGTTTCCAAAATAGTATGCCATGTGGGTATTTTTTGCTGTTCTGGCACCACAGGGGCTTCCTAAATGCGACATGCCCCCAAAAAAACATTTCAGCAAAAGTTGCTTTCAAAAAGCCAAAAGTGACTCCTTCTCTTCTGAGCATTGTAGTTTGCCCGCAAAGCATTTTACATCCTAACATGGGGTATTTCCATACTCAGAAGAGATGGGGTTGCAAATTTGGGGGGGCATTTTCTCCCATTACCCTTTGTAAAAATGGTAAATTTGGGGGGAAAACTGCACTTTAGTGAACATTTTTTTTTTTTTTCATTTACACATCCGACTTTAACGAAAAGTCGTCAAACACCTGTGGGATGTTAAGGCTCACTGGACCCCTTGTTACGTGCCTTGAGGGGTCTAGTTTCCAAAATGGTATGCCATGTTGGGGTTTTCTGCTGTTCTGGCACCATAGGGGCTTCCTAAATGTGACATGCCCCCCAAAAACCATTTCAGCAAAATTCCCTCTCCAAAATCCTATTGTCGCTCCTTCCCTTCTGAGCCCTCTAGTGCACCCGCCGAACACTTGACATACACATATGAGGTATTTCCTTACTCGAGAGAAATTGGGTTACAAATATTGGGGGGATTTTTCATCTATTACCCCTTGTAAAAATTCAAAAACTGGGTCTACAAGAACATGCGAGTGTAAAAAATGAAGATTTTGAATTTTCTCCTTCACTTTGCTGCTATTACTGTGAAACACCTAAAGGGTTAACACACTTGCTGAATGTCATTTTGAATACTTTGAGGGGTGCAGTTTTTATAATGGGGTCATTTGTGGGGTATTTCTAATATGAAGGCCCTTCAAATCCACTTCAAAACTGAACTGGTCCCTGAAAAATTCTGATTTTGAAAATTTTGTGAAAAATTGGAAAATTGCTGCTGAACTTTGAAGCCCTCTGATGTCTTCCAAAAGTAAAAACACGTCAATTTTATGATGCAAACATAAAGAAGACATATTGTATATGTGAACCAATGTATAATTTATTTGGAATATCCATTTTCCTTACAAGCAGTGAGCTTCAAAGTAAAAAAAATGCAAAATTTTCAATTTTTTCATCAAATTTTGGAATTTTTCACCAAGAAATGATGCAAGTATCGACAAAATTTTACCACTAACATAAAGTAGAATATGTCATGAAAAAACAATCTCGGAATCAGAATGAAAGGTAAAAGCATCCCAGAGTTATTAATGCTTAAAGTGACAGTGGTCAGATGTTCAAAAAATGGCCGGGTCCTTAAGGTATATTTGGGCTGGGTCCTTAAGGGGTTAATAGGTCTTTGAAAGACCTTTCCAACGATGTCTCCCCTGTCAAAATTGGCCCAGACGTTCTCCCGTTATCAGCACACGAATTACTGAGGAGAAGTGAAAGTAAAACTACATCTCCCATCATGCCTTGTGCTTACTTCCTGTAAGCTGCTGCCCTCCCCCTGTTCTATCTACCCGAGCTAATTATTATATTGTAACGCCCACATCTCCCTCCCCTATGCATACACCCTCCCTTTCTGCTCATCTCCCCCTCCCCATGCTGGCTCCTGTCCAGTGATGAAGCAGGCTGCCTCCATGCTCACTGTAGACAGACAGTCTGCATAGCTAGAATCAGCAGTGTCAGCACTGGAGAGTGGATAGTGAAAGTAAAAATGGTAAAAAAAAACATAATTGTTTGTCTATAAAACTGTCCTGATAGGGGTCCCTCCATCTTTTTCACAACTACAACTCCAAGCATGCCCAGTTATTTTTTATGCTGTTCGGGCATGTTGGGAATTACAGTGGTGCCTCCAGCTGCTGCAAGACTACAAATTCCAGCATGCCCTGTCTGCATGCTTGGAGTTCCAGTAGTGCGTCCAGCTGTTGCAAGACTACACATCCCAGCATGCCCTGACAGCTTTCTGCTGTTCGTGCATGCTTGGAGTTGCAGTGGTGCCTCCAGCTGTTGCAAGACTACACATCACAGCATGCCCTGACAGCTTTCTGCTGTATTTGCATGCTTGGAGTTGCAGAGGTGACTCCAGCTGTTGCAAGACTACACATTCTAGCATGCCTTGACAGCTTTCTGCTGTATGTGCATGCTTGGAGTTGCAGAGGTGACTCCAGCTGTTGCAAGACTACACATCCCAGCAAGCCCTGTCAGCTTTCTGCTGTTCATGCATGCTTGGATTTGCAGCGGTGCCTCCAGCTGTTGCAAGACTACAAATCTCAGCATGTGTGATCCAGTGTATACAGCAGAGCTGGGTGTGTGATCAAGTGTTTACAGCAGAGTCGAGTGTGTGATCATATGTATACAGCAGAGCTCAGTGTGTGATCGAGTGTATAAAGCAGAGCCGAGTGTGTGATCATATGTATACAGCAGAGCCGAGTGTGTGATTGTGTGCATACAGCAGGGCCGAGAGTGTGATCGTGTGTATACAGCAGAGCTGAGTGTGTGATCGAGTGTATACAGGAGAGCCGAGTGTGATTGTGTGTATACAGCAGAGCCGAGTGTGTGCTCGTGTGTATACAGCAGAGCTGAGTGTGTAATCAAGTGTATACAGCAGAGCAGAGGCTCTTCTGTATACACACAATCACACACTCGGCTCTGCTGTATACACACAATCACACTCGGCTCTCCTGTATACACTCAATCACACAAGTAGTCTCCTGGGTGTTGTAGTTCACCAACACCTCTATTGTATCTCAGTAGTCTCCTGGGAGTTGTAGTTCACCAACACCTCTATTGTATCAGTAGTCTCCTGGGGGTTGTAGTTCACCAACACCTATATTGTATCTCAGAAGTCTCCTGGGATTTGTAGTTCACCAACACATCTATTGTATCTCTGTAGTCTCCTGGGGGTTGTAGTTCACCAACACCTCTATTGTATCTCTGTAGTCTCCTGGGTGTTGTAGTTCACCAACACCTCTATTGTATCAGGAGTCTCCTGGGAGTTGTAGTTCACCAACACCTATAATGTATCTCTGTAGTCTCCTGGGAGTTGTAGTTCACCAACACCTCTATTGTATCTCAGTAGTCACCTGGGATTTGTAGTTCACCAACACCTCTATTGTATCTCAGTAGTCTCCTGGGTGTTGTAGTTCACCAACACCTCTATTGTATCAGGAGTCTCCTGGGAGTTGTAGTTCACCAACACCTCTATTGTATCTCAGTAGTCTCCTGGGATTTGTAGTTCACCAACACCTCTACTGTATCGCTGTAGTTTCCTGGGGGGTTGTAGTTCACCAACACCTCTATTGTATCTCAGTAGTCTCCTGGGAGTTGTAGTTAATCAACACCTATATTGTATCTCTGTAGTCTCCTGGGAGTTGTAGTTCACCAACACCTCTATTGTATCTCTATAGTCTCCTGGGAGTTGTAGTTCACCAACACCTCTATTGTATCTCTGTAGTCTCCTGGGAGTTGTAGTTCACCAACACCTCTATTGTATCTCAGTAGTCTCCTGGGAGTTGTAGTTCACCAACACCTATATTGTATCTCTGTAGTCTCCTGGGAGTTGTAGTTCACCAACACCTCTATTTTATCTCTGTAGTCTCCTGGGGGGTTGTAGTTCACCAACACCTCTATTGTATCTCTGTAGTCTCCTGGGAGTTGTAGTTCACCAACACCTCTATTGTATCTCTGTAGTCTCCTGGGAGTTGTAGTTCACCAACACCTCTATTGTATCTCTGTAGTCTCCTGGGAGTTGTAGTTCACCAACACCTCTATTGTATCTCTGTAGTCTCCTGGGAGTTGTAGTTCACCAACACCTCTATTGTATCTCAGTAGTCTCCTGGGAGTTGTAGTTCACCAACACCTCTATTGTATCTCAGTAGTCTCCTGGGCGTTGTAGTTCACCAACACCTCTATTGTATCTCTGTAGTCTCCTGGGAGTTGTAGTTCACCAACACCTCTATTGTATCTCTGTAGTCTCCTGGGAGTTGTAGTTCACCAACACCTCTATTGTATCTCTGTAGTCTCCTGGGAGTTGTAGTTCACCAACACCTCTATTGTATCTCAGTAGTCTCCTGGGAGTTGTAGTTCATCAACACCTATATTGTATCTCTGTAGTCTCCTGGGAGTTGTAGTTCACCAACACCTCTATTGTATCTCTGTAGTCTCCTGCGAGTTGTAGTTCATCAACACCTCTACTGTATCGCTGTAGTTTCCTGGGGGGTTGTAGTTCACCAACACCTCTATTGTATCTCTGTAGTCTCCTGGGAGTTGTAGTTCACCAACACCTCTATTGTATCTCTGTAGTCTCCTGGGAGTTGTAGTTCACCAACACCTCTATTGTATCTCAGTAGTCTCCTGGGAGTTGTAGTTCACCAACACCTCTATTGTATCTCTGTAGTCTCCTGGGAGTTGTAGTTCACCAACACCTCTATTGTATCTCAGTAGTCTCCTGGGAGTTGTAGTTCACCAACACCTATATTGTATCTCTGTAGTCTCCTGGGAGTTGTAGTTCATCAACACCTCTATTGTATCTCTGTAGTCTCCTGGGAGTTGTAGTTCACCAACACCTCTATTGTATCTCTGTAGCCTCCTGGGAGTTGTAGTTCACCAACACCTCTATTGTATCTTAGTAGTCTCCTGGGAGTTGTAGTTCACCAACACCTCTAATGTATCTCAGTAGTCTCCTGGGAGTTGTAGTTCACCAACACCTCTATTGTATCTCTGTAGTCTCCTGGGAGTTGTAGTTCACCAACACCTATATTGTATCTCTGTAGTCTCCTGGGAGTTGTAGTTCATCAACACCTCTATTGTATCTCTGTAGTCTCCTGGGAGTTGTAGTTCACCAACACCTCTATTTTATCTCTGTAGTTTCCTGGGGGTTGTAGTTCACCAACACCTATATTGTATCTCTGTAGTCTCCTGGGAGTTGTAGTTCATCAACACCTCTATTGTATCTCAGTAGTCTCCTGGGAGTTGTAGTTCACCAACACCTATATTGTATCTCTGTAGTCTCCTGGGAGTTGTAGTTCACCAACACCTCTATTGTATCTCTGTAGTCTCCTGGGAGTTGTAGTTCACCAACACCTCTATTTTATCTCTGTAGTTTCCTGGGGGTTGTAGTTCACCAACACCTCTATTGTATCTCTGTAGTCTCCTGGGAGTTGTAGTTCATACACCAGTGTTTCCCAACCAGGGTGCCTCCAGATGTTGCAAAACTACTACTCCCAGCATTCCCTGGTTGGGAAACACTGGCATACACACATACACATAACAGGGACTACAACTCCCAGCATGTGTCATTCAGTAGTCCCCCTCTCACACACAGAATCATCTCCAGTATGATATTTATTCCCTGTATACACCACCAGCCCGTGCAGTGTAATATGTCTCCTTCACACACACGTCCTCCCCTCCCTGCTCTGTGGTTTGCTCTGTGTTTTCCCCCATGAAAACTTGAATCCTCCCGGTGATAAGTGAGGTCCTATGTAGACAGAGCAGGGGAGGGGGGAGGAGCTGTGGACGTCCTCATTCTCCCCCTGCTTGAATCTTACAGATAGGGGCGTTTCTGAGGATGAGCCTATGGCTGCCTCAGAAAGCACCCGCTCATGCATATGCATAAGCAGGGAGGAGCTGACAGAGGCTAGGGGGAGCACAAACACTGCTGGGAGGAAGAGATCTCCGTCCCCAAGATGGCGGCTGCAATGTAATGAATAGGGGACGGACGCAGGACTACTGGGCTATGCTGGCAACTCTAATATCTCAGAAACGGCTGCATATAGGTAAATAGAACTAATTGACTGAATTGTATAACTTTTGTTTGGGGAACATTTGGGCAGGGATTTTTGACCACTATAGTTGTCCTTTAAGTCCCGAGGAGATACGCAGCTGTTCTTTAATCCGGAACTTGAGACTGTAGATTTCAAATTTGAGAGCGGTGACTTGAAACTCAACAGCTTTTAATTGAAATTTGAGGGCGTTGATCGGCAACTGGAGTGATTCTATATAAGATTTCAGTTCAACAATCTGGTGTCTCAGAGTCCGGCCCTGTTCCGGCTCTTTACAGCTTCTAACTTGCTGTCGCACTCTGCGCCTTTTTCCTTGCTGATCTGCCTCTCTTTGTTGGTTTTCGGCACTAGACTCCAACAAAATGGCCGCCGTGGCACCGAGAGCTTCATTGGGCGGGGTCTCTAGCTCACGTGCGCAGGAGGGCCCCGTGCTAACTTCAGTTCTTCTTTTCACAGCTTGTAACTCTGCTGTGCTGTTCGCCCCCCCCCTTACTTTACCTGCGCACTTCCTCCACACAGCACCGTGCGCGCAACCCCTTACTCCGGAGTATAGATCACAGTACATGAATAAAGTTCCTTTTCTGGGAGGGAGTACACTTTCACTAGTGGCGACTGTAGTAGGCACACACCCGTATCCTGTTCGTGCAACGCCAAAAAGGCTTTATGGTAGGCCTCAGGGGTAGGGGTAGTACAGTCAGAGATTTACTTTGGTATATCAGGGGTTAATGTTAACCCTATGGTTCGTGACGCCAGGCTGAGGGCTAGTATGCTGACATGACTCTCCGGCCTATCGCTGCCCTTCCCAGTAACGATAGGTGCATCAGATTAAAGACTGAAGGTCCACAAGGTAGTTGAATTTGAACTTGCATAAACTTTACTCAACGGCTTGCAGTACATCCACAGAGTAGTAACAGTCTCAATCAAACAGTCTCTATATACTTCAATGACTGACAGATGTGGTGGACCTTGACTTTAGATAATAGTCTCTGAATTCAGGGTATATTGCGAAGATATAGGGGATAGATAAGGTCCGATGGTCTTGCAGAGTGTTTAGGGATTGATACACTC
Organism: Hyla sarda; assembly: GCF_029499605.1. NCBI lineage: Eukaryota > Metazoa > Chordata > Amphibia > Anura > Hylidae > Hyla > Hyla sarda. The sequence goes on from NW_026611015.1 coordinate 104,568, forward strand.
ACAATTTGGAATAGAACAGCCGTCGCCGCAAAGCTAAGGCCTAGACCCACTGATGACAGCAGCGCAGATCCTTTCTCGTCAACAGCCAGGAACCAAGAGAGAGGTTAATGGCCGCTGCACCCTTATATGGGCAGGGGCGGGGCCGTTTTGATTGGTCCAGCCATCTGTCACTCACTGTCACAAAGGAAATGAGTGCATTACATCACAAGGGCCTCTAAAGGTCCTCAAGCAGAAATACCATAGAGTTTACCTGACCACGTGACCAGCAGGTCCTGCTACGCTTCTCACAGGTAATTAACTATTTATATACATTTTATACAGTTAGACTTCCACAAATAAGGAGCATATGATTAGAGCAATGACTATAGGGGTGAGAGGTGACTAGGGGTGGACTATACAAAAGGACCCCGACGTCCTAGGGACTCTGGCTATGGGGACCTATAAACAGGTACCGTATAGGATGCGGTACCGGGACACCACAAACCCCCTTACTTAAGATAAGTCGACCTCGACGCCTGTCCCCTAAGACAGAGGGACTAGGACTAGAACAGGATGATCTATAAATTTGCTATACATCCTAAGTAAACTCTGAACACATTTACATTCCCTGATACTCTCACTAGTATCTGAACTAGACAATAAAAATCTATCTAGACATCGGTACTAGACATTTATGCTATCTAGACATTTATGCTATCTAGACATTTATGAAGCTATCTAACCTTTAGTTTCTAGCTCCTTAAACCTTTTGTTAAACTTACTTTACATTTTAAAACTTACTAGACAATTAGGCAGCTATCTGACATGTAGTGGCTAGCTCCTAAGAAATTTTCTTAGCTCTCTACACATTTTTATGAGGCATATTTTTATAGACATTAGTACAGCTCTGTATACCTTTAGCGTCAAGCTGACTAGACATTTTTATTATCTCACACATTTTATTCTTTTTGTCAACAATAAGGCTATTGGGAACCATAAACAAAGGTACCGGATAGGATTCGGTACCGGGACACCACATAAATATAAACATATGTGGTATCGCCGCGTGCGTAAATGTCCGAACTATAAAAATATGGCATTAATTAAACCATACGGTCAATGGCGTACGCGCAAAAAAATTCCAAAGTCCAAAATAACTTATTTTTGCTCGCTTTTTATATCATGAAAAAATGAATAAAAAGCGATCAAAAAGTCCGATCAATACAAATATGGTACCTCTAAAATCTTCAGATCACGGTGCAAAAAATGAGCCCTCATACCGCCCCATATGCGAAAAAATAAAAAAGTTATAGGGGTCAGAAGATGACAATTTTAAACGTATAAATTTGTTTGCATGTAGTTATGATTTTTTACAGAAGTACGACAAAATCAAACCTATATAAGTAGGGGATCATTTTAATCATATGGACCTACAGAATAAAGATAAGGTGTCATTTTTACCGAAAAATTTTACTGCGTAGAAACGGAAGCCCCCAAAAGTTACAAAATTGCGTTTTTTCTTCAATTTCGTTGCACAATGATTTTTTTTTCCGTTTCGCCGTAGATTTTTGGGTAAAATGACTGATGTCACTGCGAAGTAGAATTAGTGGCGCAAAATGCCATCATATGGATTTTTAGGTGCAAAATTGAAAGGGTTATGGTTTTTAAAAGTTGAGGAGGAAAAAATGAAAGTGCAAAAACGTAAAAACCTGTGGTCCTTAAGGGGTTAATAATGGCCGTTATTTTGTGACGGAAGATAGTAACGGGAGAAATAGTTCATGAACCTGCATATCTTTATAATACCTGTCAGGGCCGCAGGCTGGGCCGTCCTCCTGCCCTGTACAGTAACACGGGCCGGACTGGCCTATTTGGCAAACAAGGAAATGTCCCATTTCAGCCGCTTACCTTGTGGGCCAGGCTGGATAAGAGCAAGCACAGCTACGCGCGTAATGACGCTCGGTCACTTCACGCTCCCAGAACTCAAGGGCCTACGTTCTGACGCCGGCCCTAGGTATTCTGAGAGTGTGACGTGACCGAGCGACCGAGTCAGCCTACAGAGTGGGGGCTAATCTGGGGGTACTACCTACCTACTGAGGGGGGATAATCTGGGGGTACTACCTGTCTGCTGGGGGTCTAATCTGGGGATACTACCTGCCTACTGGGGGGGCGGGAGGGATAATCTGGTGGTACCACCTGTCTACTGGGGGGGGTCTAATTTGGGGGTACTACCTGACTACTGGGGGGGTCTAATCTGGGGGTACTGCCTGCCTACTGGGGGGGATAATCTGGGGGTACTACCTACCTACTGAGGGGGGCTAATCTGGGGATACTACCTACCTACTGAGGGGGGATAATCTGGGGGTACTACCTACCTACTGAGGGGGGATAATCTGGGGTTCTACCTGTCTACTGGGGGGTCTAATCTGGGGATACTACCTGCCTACTGGGGGGGCGGGAGGGATAATCTGGTGGTACCACCTGTCTACTGGGGGGGTCTAATTTGGGGGTACTACCTGACTACTGGGGGGGGGTCTAATCTGGGGGTACTGCCCTCCTACTGGGGGGGATAATCTGGGGGTACTACCTACCTACTGAGGGGGGCTAATCTGGGAATACTACCTACCTACTGAGGGGGGGATAATCTGGGGGTACTACCTACCTACTGAGGGGGGATAATCTGGGGTTCTACCTGTCTACTGGGGGGTCTAATCTGGGGATACTACCTGCCTACTGGGGGGGCGGGAGGGATAATCTGGTGGTACCACCTGTCTACTGGGGGGGTCTAATTTGGGGGTACTACCTGACTACTGGGGGGGGGGTCTAATCTGGGGGTACTGCCTGCCTACTGGGGGGGATAATCTGAAGGTACTACCTGACTACTGGGGGGGGTCTAATCTGGGGGTACTGCCGGCCTACTGGGGGGGGGATAATCTGGGGGTACTACCTGAATACTGGGGGGGGTCTAATCTGGGGGTACTGCCTGCCTACTGGGGGGGGGGATAATCTGGGGGTACTACCTGACTACTGGGGGGGTCTAATCTGGGGGTACTGCCTGCCTACTGGGGGGGGGGGATAATCTGGGGGTACTACCTGTCTACTGGGGGGGTCTAATCTGGGGATACTACCTGCCTACTGGGGGGGCGGGAGGGATAATCTGTTGGTACCACCTGTCTACTGGGGGGGTCTAATTTGGGGGTACTGCCTGCCTACTGGGGGGGGATAATCAGGGGGTACTACCTGTCTACTGGGGCGGTGTCTAATTTGGGGGTACGACCTGTCTACTGGCGGGGTCTAATTTGGGGGTACTATCTGTCTGCTGAGGGAGGGGTCTAATTTGGGGGTATTACCTGTTTAATGGGGGGTCTAATTTGGGGGTACTACCTGCCTAATGATACATTTTGATAATTTTTCATACTTAAAATTTTGACCATATTTCATAATTCTTAACCCCTTAAGGACCAGAGCATTTTTTGCACATTTGACCACTGTCACTTTAAGCGTTAATAACTCTGAGATGCTTGTACTTATGAATTTTATTCCGAGATTGTTTTTTCGTGACAAATTCTACTTTATCCTAGTGTTACATTTTTGGCCATACTTGCATCATTTCTTGGTGAAAAATTCCAAAATGTTATGAAAAATTTGAAAAGTTTGCATTTTACTAACTTTGAAGCTTGTAAGGAAAATAGACATTCCAAATAAATGATATATTGATTCACATATACAATATGTCTACTTTATGTTGGGATCATACAGGAGATATCTTTATATTATTATATTTTATACAATATATTATGTTTCCATCATAAAGTTGAGATGTTTTTACTTTCGGAAGACACCAGAGGGCTTCAGAGTTCAGCAGCAATTTTCCAATTTTTCACAAAATTTTCAAAATCTGAATTTTTCAGAGACCAGTTCAGGTTTGAAGGGGATTTGAAGGGCCTTCATATTAGAAATACCCCACAAAGGACCCCATTATAAAAACTACACCCCTCAAAGTATTCAAAATGACATTCTGTAAGTTTGTTAACCCTTTAGGTGTTTCACAGGAATAGCAGCAAAGTGAAGGAGAAAATTCAAAACCTCAAATTTTTTACACTAACATGTTCTTGTAGACCCAGTTTTTGAATTTTAACAAGGGGTAAAAGGAGAGGAATCCCCCCAAATGTGTAACCCAATTTCTCTCGAGTAAGGAAATACCTCATATGTGTATGTAAAGTGTTCGGCGGGCGCAGTAGAGGGCTCAGAAGGGAAGGAGCAACAATGGGATTTTGGAGAGTGAATTTTGCTGAAATGGATTTTGGGGGGCATGTCACATTTAGGAAGCCCTTATGGTGCCAGAACAGCAGAAAACCCCACATGGCATACCATTTTGAAATCTACACCCCTCAAGGCACATAACAAGGGCGGGGGTTTACAGCAAGGACACCCCCGACCATGTGAATGTACCCTGTAAACTGTACATTCACATGGGGGGGGGGGGGGCGGCAAAACTACAACTCCCAGCATGCCCAGACAGTCCAGACATGCTGGGAGTTGTGGTTCTGTAACATCTGGCCCTTCAGACGTTGCCAAACTACAACTCCCAGCATGCCTGGGCAGTCCAGGCATGCTGGGAGTTGTAGTTTTGCAACATCTGGAAGAGCACAGATTGGAGACCACTGCTCATACATTTGGGGCACCTTCAGGGCCGGCGTTAGGGCGGGGCAAACCAGGCAATTGCCTAGGGCCCCCATCCTCCAGGGGCCCCCCTGCCGGCTGCTCAGTAAGGGGGGCAACTGTTTTAAAGTGGCCGCAGCGTTTGCTGCTTGTTAAAGATTAGCAGCCCGGCCGTGGCCACTTTAAAACAGTGACCAGCTCAGGGCCCCGTGCCCGCAGGGGGCCCCCGTCACATTCGGGACATCCCTGTGTCCCGAAAAATCTTTTCAGGACACAAGGATGCCCCGTTTACCTCATAGCGGCCCTGAGATAACTTAAAAAATGCAGGGGCCGCTGGTAGGAAGCGCACACAGTGACGTCACTGACATCCCGTGCGTGCGCCCATAGCAACAGTACAGCGGAGCAGAGCAGTGAGGAGGACGCGCGGGTATGGTAAGTGACCTGCGGTCATCTTCAGTGTTCCGACCGCCGCTCTAGCAGTAGATCATGACCCCGGAGCGGTGGTCGGAACACTGAAGTGGGGCAGTAAACAGGCATACAGCCTCCAGCCATACACTGTATATGGCTGAATGCTGTATGTCTGTGGGGGAACTGTACTGCACCTAATGTGGGGGAACTGTATACTGCACCTAATGTGGGGAAACTGTATACTGCACCTAATGTGGGGGACTACTTTATACTGCACCTAATCTGGGGGAACTGTATACTGCACCTAATCTGGGGGGAATTGTATTCTGCACCTAATGTGGGGGGAATTGTATACTGCACCTAATGTGGGGGAAATGTATACTGCACCTAATGTGGGGGAACTGTTTACTGCACCTAAGGTGGGGAACTACTTTATACTGCACCTAATGTGGGGGACTACTTTATACTGCACCTAATGTGGGGGAAATGTATACTGCACCTAATGTGGGGGAACTGTATACTGCACCTAATGTGGGGGAACTGTATACTGCACCTAATGTGGGGGGAAATGTATACTGCACCTAATGTGGGGGAAATGTATACTGCACCTAAGGTGGGGAACTACTTTATACTGCACCTAATGTGTGGGACTACTTTATACTGCACCTAATGTGGGGGACTACTGTATACTGCACCTAGTGTGGGGGAACTGTATACTGCACCTAATGTGGGGAACTACTGTATACTGCACCTAATGTGGGGTAACTACTGTATACTGCACCTAATGTGGGGGACTACTGTATACTGCACCTAATGTGGGGAACTACTTTATACTGCACCTAATGTGGGGGGACTACTGTATACTGCAACTTATGTGGGGGGACTACTGTATACTGCTCCTAATGTATGGGACTACTGTATACTGCACCTAATGTGTGGGACTACTGTATACTGCACCTAATTTGGGGGACTACTGTATAGTGGACCTAATGTGTGGGACTACTGTATACTGCACCTAATGTGGGGGACTACTGTATACTGCACCTAATGTGGGGAACTACTTTATACTGCACCTAATGTGGGGGACTACTGTATACTGCACCTAATGTGGGGGACTACTGTATACTGCACCTAATGTGGGGAACTACTTTATACTGCACCTAATGTGGGGGACTACTGTATACTGCACTTAATGTGGGAACTACTGTATACTGCACCTAATGTGGGGGACTACTTTATACTACACCTAATGTGAGGGACTACTGTATACTGCACCTAATGTGTGAGACTACTTTATACTGCACCTAATGTGGGGGGACTACTGTATACTGCACCTAATGTGGGGAACTACTTTATTCTGCACCTAATGTGGGGGACTACTGTATACTGCACCTAATGTGGGAACTACTGTATACTGCACCTAATGTGGGGGACTACTGTATACTGCACCTAATGTGGGGGACTACTGTATACTGCACCTAATGTGTGAGACTACTTTATACTGCACCTAATGTGGGGGACTACTGTATACTGCACCTAGTGTGGGGGACTACTTTATACTGCACCTAATGTGGGGGACTACTGTATACTGCACCTAATGTGAGGGACTACTGTATACTGCACCTAATGTGGGGAACTACTTTATTCTGCACCTAATGTGGGGGACTACTGTATACTGCACCTAATGTGGGAACTACTGTATACTGCACCTAATGTGGGGGACTACTGTATACTGCACCTAATGTTGGGGACTACTGTATACTGCACCTAATGTGTGAGACTACTTTATACTGCACCTAATGTGGGGGACTACTGTATACTGCACCTAGTGTGGGGGACTTCTTTATACTGCACCTAATGTGGGGGAACTACTGTATACTGCACCTAATGTTGGGGACTACTTTATACTGCACCTAATGTGGGGGAACTACTGTATACTGCACCTAATGTTGGGGACTACTTTATACTGCACCTAATGTGAGGGACTACTGTATACTGCACCTAATGTGAGGGACTACTGTATACTGCACCTAATGTGGGGGACTACTGTATACTGTACCTAATGTAGGGAACTACTTTACACTGCACTTAATGTGGGGGATTACTGTATACTGCACCTAATGTGGGGAACTACTGTATACTGCACCTAATGTGGGGGACTACTGTATACTGCACCTAATGTGGGGAACTACTGTATCCTGCACCTAATGTGGGGAACTACTTTATCCTGCACCTAATGTGGGGGACTACTGTATGTATACTGCACCTAATGTAGGGGACTACTGTATACTGCACCTAATGTGGGGGACTACTGTATACTGCACCTAATGTGTGGGACTACTGTATACTGCACCTAATGTGGGGGGACTACTGTATACTGCACCTAATGTGGGGGACTACTGTATACTGCACCTAATGTGGGGGACTACTGTATACTGCACCTAATGTGGGGGACTACTGTATACTGCACCTAATGTGGGGGACTACTGTATACTGCACCTAATGTGGCGGAACTACTGTATACTGCACCTAATGTGGGGGAACTACTGTATACTGCACCTAATGTGGTGGATAAACTGTATACTGCACCTAAAGTTGGGGGGTTACTGTATACTGCACCTATTGTGGGAGACCATACTGCACCTAATGTGGGGGAACTATACTGCACCTAATATGGGGGAACTATACTGCATCTAATGTGGGGGACTCTACTGCACCCAATATGGGGGGAACTATACTGCCAACCTAATGAGGGGGAGCTATACTCTTTACCTAATGTTGGGGGTACTATACTGTCTACCTAATGTGGGGGATCATACTGCTTACCTAATGTGGGGGACTATACAAAAATATAAAATTGTACTATTCTGATCCCTATAACTCTTATTTTTCTGTATATGGGGATGTATGAGGTCATTTTTTGCGCTGTGATTTGTAGTTTTTATCGGTACTGTTTTTGTTTGATGGGACTTCTCAATTGCTTTTTAGATATTTTTTATAGTATTTGAAGTGACCAAAAATGTTAAAATCTGGTTAGTGCACTATTATGACTTTTGGGGCCCTCCTTTTGATTTTGCCTAGGGCCACGCTGAGCCTAAATCCGCCCCTGGGCATCTTACTCTACTACTTTGTTTCTCACTGACATATAAAACGCTGATCTATAATAAATTCCCCACTTTGTCTATTATTATAACAATAATTACATTAATCGGAATATTTGTCAAATAAAAATGTTTATTCATCTTTTCCAGTGTTCATACATACAGGTTGGTGAAGAATACCCATAGTATACTGGTGATGACGTTAATGACACCTCTTATCTCGGGGATATTGACAATTAGGATGGCAATGGTGACCCGTCCCAGGAACTGTCTGACCGAGTTAATATAGTCCATCGGTCCGGTGATGCTGGTCACTATCCCCCTTGGCATAACCCACGTCAGAAGCTGAAGTGTGATGGCGATCCAGGTGAGCCTGTCACTGATGAAGCCGATCCAGCTGATGGCGGTGGGGTTACAGATCACGTAGAGAAGCTCTATAGTGCTGCTGGTGCTAATCCAGGTCACCAACTCATTGACTGGGTTCATCCAGGCAAGCAGGGAACTGCTGGTGATGGTGGGGATCCAGAATACCAATTCAGTGGTGGTGTCTATCCAGGACAGCAGGTCACTGATGGTACTAGCAAACGAGATCAGATCGTCAACAGCATCTATGAACCGGTCCAGCAGGTTGTTATTGATGGGGATATAGCATAGCAGGGAGATGATCATGTCACCATAAGTGCTGATCCAGCCAAGATAGTTTTTGATGATGGCCGCCCCGCTCTGCAGGTTGTTGGTAATGGAATCCCAGCTGATCGTGTCGCTGCTGGCAGTGGTGTCATTACTCCCCAGGACAGGGGTGATCTTTCTGGTCCTGGTCCTGGTCCAGATGGGACACTTCATGTCGCTGCTGGCAGAGGTTTGATTACTCACCAGGACAGGGGTGATCTTTCTGATCCTGGTCCTCGTCCAGATGGGACACTTCATGTCGCTGCTGGTAGTATTCAAGCTGGGCAGATCTCTGATGGTATCGTTCTGCCCTTGCTGGTGGCTGGAGGTGATGTTCCGGCTCGGTTGGTTGCTGGTGATTTCAAACCAGAAACTCGGGCCGGTGGTGAAGAGGGAACCCAGGAGGATGGTAACTGTCCAGCACATGCTACAGGCCAAATTGACCTCATCCCTGCTGATGTGGTCCCCTCGAATCATGATAAAATAAAATAAAAAGCGCAAGGAAACAATATAGAAACACTAGTGCTCGCTAGATTGCAGTCCTCAGAGTAAGGCCTCTGGGGCTCTGCACCTCTTTTTCCAGCTATCACCATTTGTGAAGTCACATGTGTGATGTCATACGGAATGTCACTGCTCTGAGGACAGGTGTAGACATGGACATTTACATCCATTTGTTTTATAGGGTGAAATAAGCTTTTTATTATTAAATAAAGGTATAGAAAACTATGGGTGTAGGGTGTTTTTTTTGGGGGGGCGGTGACTTTATACTGAGGACTGGGTATTTGGGTGGGAAGGAACGTCACTTTATAACATAGAAGACAAATAAATATAATATACAAATATAAATACAGATATTAGTAAAATTCTGACAAAGTCCAACGTCATCTACAGATTTGGGTGTTCTGGCAGGAGGATTCCTCATTTTTGAGAATAGGAGGAGGAGGAAAGTGATGGTGGGGGAAGAATACACAGCTCCCGGATTGATCAGAACACTACAGCTCTGCTTCATTGGGAGTAGTCACCTGCACCCCAATCCTCATGTTTCTTTTTTCCCCCTATATATTGCAACTTATTCCTTCTACATATATACCTACAAACACCAAAAGCGTAACACATTGTAACCGCGACACCAAATAAAGTACAAATCGATGTATGAAAATATATATTCAGGGATGTGGAATTTCTATCGCCCGACGCCCCGGACTAGCAGTTTTGGGCGCCGGGCAGGTGAATTTGTCCGGCCCTTAGGGCAAGCAGGGCCGGACCTGACAAGTGCGGCGGATCTGCAGTCTGTATGGAGCGGGCAGGAGTCGGGAGCCCGCTCCATACAGACTGCAGATCCGAAGCAGAATAGGGGAGATGAGAAGCTGTGTATGTCTCTCTCTCCCCTGCTCTGCAGACGTGCGGGGGGAGATGAGGGGGCGTGGCTTCTTGCTCCCCGTGCAGACCTGCGTCCTCTGCCTTCACTCCCCCCAGCTGTAGCTTCGGAGAGCTGAGGGGAGGAGGCGCGTCTGCACGGGGAGATGCATTCGGCGCTCTGCAGTATGTATGGAGCGGGCTCCGGACTCGTGCCCGCTCCATACTCTGCAGCCCCCAGCTGTTCTCAGTAGCCGGGGGCCGCCGCTAATAGCCAGCATGCGGCGATCGCCGCGGCTGGCTATTAACCCTTTAGATCGCCGCTGTCAAAGCTGACAGCGGCGTCTAAAGCCTGGGTTCTCAACCTGGGGTACGCGAAAACGCTGACAAATACCGGCCATGCATTGGCCAGTATTTTTCAGCGCATAGCCGCGGCAGCTCACTGTACAGTAGCGCGGCCAGAGATGCGGCCGGGGCTACTGTAAGTTAACTGCGTGGTTGCCAGGGAGACGTGTGGCCTCCCCTGACGTTGCGCGGAGTTGCCGCACAGTGCAGGGGGACGTCACACGTCAGTGCGGCCCTGTGGAACATCCCGTGAAGCAGCAGGCGACGGGACCACAGGACGCCAGGTAAACAGCTGTATGGCACAGAGGGGGGGGGACTGTATGGGACGGAGCACAAGGCATTAAGATGGAGGGGGAGAGGGATAATGGCGGAGAGGGGGGGGGGGGAGTAATAAAGCACAAGGCATTGAAATTTTATGTCTTGTGCTTTATTACTCCCCTCTCCCCTTCCATCTTAATCCCCTTGCACCATTCCCCCCCTTCCTCTGATCCCCCTTTTGCCATATCCGATAATAATGGCACAAGGGGATTAATATGGAGGGGGGAAAATGACAAAAGGGGATCAGAGGGAGGGGGGAATAATGACACAAGGGGATTAATATGGAGGAGGGGGGGGGTTGATTATCCCCCCCTCCATCTTAATCCCCTTGTGCTATTATTATCCGATATGGCAAAAGGGGATCAGAGGGAGTGGGGAATTATCAACCCCCCCCCCCCCCCCCCTCCATATTAATCCCCCTGTATCATTATTTCCCCTCCTCCATCTTAATCCCCTTGTTCCATATTGGATAATAATGGCACAAGGGGATAAAGATGGAGGGGGAATAATGGTAAAAGGGAATCAGAGGCAGGTGGGAATTATGGGACAGGGGGACTAAGACGGAGGGGGAATAATAGCACAAGGGGATTAAGATGGAGATGGGATGCATTAGTATAAAGGTAAGAACACGCCTTTTGTCTGCGGGTACCCCTCGCTCGCAAGTTCCGCGTGAGGGGGTACCCGTGGACATACTTTTAGGCCTTGGGGGGTACGGTCACCGAAAAGGTTGAGAACCACTGGTCTAAAGGGACATGTGAATGCTCCCTGGTGGGCTAGGGGGGTGGATCACCCCTCCCCCCGCAGCGCGATTGCAGGGGGGCGATCCACTATGGAGGTAGCCGGAGGACTTACCTCTGCTTCCTCCTGTCCCGCTCTGTCATTGATAGATCCTGGCTGGACCAGGCTCTATCAATGGATCACAGAGCACACAGATTAATAGAGTTCAATAGAATCTATTCATCTGTCTGAGGAATCTAATGATTCCTCATAAGTCTAATAAAGTGTAAAAGAAAAAAAAAAAGTTTTAATAAAAGTTTGAAAGACACCCAGTGGTCTTCAAACTGTGCCCCTCCAGATGTTACAAAACTACAATTCCCAGCATGCCCGGACAGCCGTTGGCTGTCCGGGCATGCTGGGAGTTGTAGTTTTGCAACATCTGGAGGGCCACAGTTTGAAGACCGCTGCATTAACCCCTTCCATGTTAAAAGTTCAAATCACCCCTTTTCCTATATAAAAACATGCAAACATAATAAAAATAAACATATTTGGTATCGCTTCGTGTGTAATTGTGCAACCTATTAAAACATAACATTATGTATCCCGTACGGTAAATTTAATAAAAATACCAAACCACAGAATTGCAATTTTTATAATATCCCAGAAAAAAAAAAGTTAAAAAGCGATTAAAAAGTCAGATCAATGCCAAAATGGTACCGATACGAAAAACAGATTATGGCGCAAAAAATGATCCCTCATACAGCCTGGTATGCGGAAAAAAAATAAAGCTACAGGGGTTAAAAAATGGCAATTAAAAAAATTAGAAAAAGTTCAGAATTAGTAAAACATGACGTAAACGATACAAATCTGGTATTACTGTAATCAGGCGCCTAAAGTATAAAACTAACATGTTATCTCAACCACAAGGTAAATGGCGCAGAAAAGAAAAACACCAAATCTGCAAAATTATCTTTTACTATTTCAATTTCACTTCCCTAAATATATATATATTTTTTGGTTCAGAGAATACGTTATTGAACAATTAAAAGGTATCCTTATAGTAGGTAGTTCTGGCTATTATAGGGCGAGGAGGAAAAAATCAGAGCGTAAAAACGAAAATTGCCCCGGACAAGAGGATCGGCATGAGGGACAAGTAGATTTTGCTCCATTTTAGTCCCGTGGACAAGTAGTTTTTTATAAAATTTCCACACCCCTGCTGCACCTAGTGTGGGGAACTACTTTATACTGCACCTAATGTGGGGGACTACTGTATACTGCACCTAATGTGGGGAACTACTTTATACTGCACCTAATGTGGTGGACTACTGTATACTGCACCTAATGTGGGGGACTACTGTATACTGCACCTAATGTGGGGTACTAATGTATACTGCACCTAATGTGGGGAACTACTGTATACTGCACCTAATGTGGGGGACTACTGTATACTGCACCTAATGTGGGGGACTACTGTATACTGCATCTAATGTGGGGGACTACTTTATACTGCACCTAATGTGGTGGACTAATGTATACTGCACCTAATGTGGGGGACTACTTTATACTGCACCTAATGTGGGGTACTAATGTATACTGCACCTAATGTGGGGAACTACTGTATACTGCACCTAATGTGGGGGGACTAATGTATACTGCACCTAATGTGGGGGACTACTTTATACTGCACCTAATGTGGGGGACTACTTTATACTGCACCTAATGTGGGGAACTACTGTATACTGCACCTAATGTGGGGGACTACTTTTTACTGCACCTAATGTGGGGGACTACTGTATGTATACTGCACCAAATGTGGGGAACTACTTTATACTGCACCTAATGTGAGGGACTACTGTATACTGCACCTAATGTGGGGAACTACTGTCTACTGCATCTAATGTGTGGAACTACAATATACTGCACCTAATGTGGGGGGACTACTGTATAATGCATCTAATGTGTGGAACTACAATATACTGCACCTAATGTGGGGGGCTACTGTATACTGCACCTAATGTAGGGAACTACTGTATAATGCATCTAATGTGTGGAACTACAATATACTGCACCTAATGTGGGGGGACTACTGTATAATGCATCTAATGTGTGGAACTACAATATACTGCATCTAATGTGGGGGGACTACTGTATAATGCATCTAATGTGTGGAACTACAATATACTGCACCTAATGTGGGGGGACTACTGTATAATGCATCTAATGTGTGGAACTACAATATACTGCATCTAATGTGGGGGGACTACTGTATAATGCATCTAATGTGTGGAACTACAATATACTGCATCTAATGTGGGTGACTACTGTATACTGCACCTAATGTGGGGGGCTACTGTATACTGCACCTAATGTGGGGGGACTACTGTATACTGCATCTAATGTGGGAGACTACTGTATACTGCACTTAATGTGAGGAACTACTTTATACTGCACCTAATGTGGAGGACTACTGTATACTGCACCTAATGTGGGGAACTACTGTATACTGCATCTAATGTGGGGGACTACTGTATACTGCATCTAATGTGGGGGGACTACTGTATACTGCATCTAATGTGTGGAACTACAATATACTGCACCTAATGTGGGGAACTATTTTATACTGCACCTAATGTGGAGGAACTACTGTATACTGCACCTAATGTGGGGAACTACTTTATACTGCACCTAATGTGGGGAACTACTTTTTACTGCACCTAATGTGGGGGGACTACTTTATACTGCACCTAATGTGGGGAACTACTGTATACTGCACCTAATCTGGGGAACTACTTTATACTGCACCTAATGTTGGGGACTATACTGCACCTAATATGGGGGTACTATACTGTCTACCTAATGTGGGGGAGCTATACTCTTTACCTAATGTTGGGGACTACTTTATACTGCACCTAATGTTGGATACTACTTTATACTGCACCTAATGTGAGGGAACTACTGTATACTGCACCTAATGTGTGAGACTACTTTATACTGCACCTAATGTGGGGGACCACTGTATACTGCACCTAATGTGGGGAACTACTTTACACTGCACCTAATGTGGGGTACTACTCTATTCTGCACCTAATGTGGGGAACTACTGTATACTGCACCTATTGTGGGGAACTACTGTATACTGCACCTAATGTGGGGAACTACTTTACACTGCACCTAATGTGGGGGACTACTCTATTCTGCACCTAATGTGGGGAACTACTGTATACTGCACCTAATGTGGGGGACTACTGTATACTGCACCTAATGTGGGGAACTACTGTATCCTGCATCTAATGTGGGGGACTACTTTATACTGCACCTAATGTGAGGTAACTACTGTATACTTCACCTAATATGGGGAACTACGTTATACTGCACCTAATGTGGCGGACTACTGTATACTGCACCTAATGTGGGGAACTACTTTATACTGCACCTAATGTGGGGGACTACTGTATGTATACTGCACCTAATGTGGGGAGACTACTTTATACTGCACCTAATGTGGGGAACTACTTTATACTGCACCTAATGTGGGGGACTACTGTATGTATACTGCACCTAATGTGGAGGACTACTGTATACTGCACCTAATGTGGGGGACTACTGTATGTATACTGCACCTAAAGTGAGGGACTAATGTATACTGCACCTAATGTGAGGGACTACTTTATACTGCACCTAATGTGGGGAACTACTTTATACTGCACCTAATGTGGGGTACTAATGTATACTGCACCTAATGTGGGGGACTACTTTATACTGCACCTAATGTGGGGGACTACTTTATACTGCACCTAATGTGGGGAACTACTGTATACTGCACCTAATGTGGGGGACTGCTGTATACTGCACCTAATGTGGGGAACTACTTTTTACTGCACCTAATGTGGGGGACTACTGTATGTATACTGCACCAAATGTGGGGAACTACTTTATACTGCACCTAATGTGAGGGACTACTGTATACTGCACCTAATGTGGGGAACTACTGTATACTGCATCTAATGTGGGGGGACTACTGTCTACTGCATCTAATGTGTGGAACTACAATATACTGCACCTAATGTGGGGGACTACTGTATACTGCATCTAATGTGGGGGGACTACTGTATAATGCATCTAATGTGTGGAACTACAATATACTGCACCTAATGTGGGGGAATACTGTATACTGCACCTAATGTGGGGGGACTACTGTATACTGCATCTAATGTGGGAGACTACTGTATACTGCACTTAATGTGAGGGACTACGGTATACTGCAACTAAAGTGGGGAACTAATTTATACTGCACCTAATGTGGGGGACTACTGTATACTGCACCTAATGTGGGGAACTACTGTATACTGCACCTAATGTGGGGGACTACTTTATACTGCACCTAATGTGGGGGACTACTTTATACTGCACCTAATGTGGGGGACTACTGTATGTATACTGCACCTAATGTGGAGGACTTCTGTATACTGCACCTAATGTGGGGAACTACTTTATACTGCACCTAATGTGGGGGACTACTGTATGTATACTGCACCTAATGTGGGGGACTACTTTATACTGCACCTAATGTGGGGGACTACTGTATACTGCACCTAATGTGGGGAACTACTGTATACTGCACCTAATGTGTGGGACTACTGTATACTGCACCTAATGTGGGGGGACTACTGTATACTGCACCTAATGTGGGGGACTACTGTATACTGCACCTAATGTGGGGGACTACTGTATACTGCACCTAATTTGGGGGACTACTGTATACTGCACCTAATGTGGGGGACTACTGTATACTGCACCTAATGTGGGGGACTACTGTATACTGCACCTAATGTGGCGGAACTACTGTATACTGCACCTAATGTGGGGGAACTACTGTATACTGCACCTAATGTGGGGGAACTACTGTATACTGCACCTAATGTGGGGGGATTACTGTATACTGCACCTAATGTGTGGGACCATACTGCACCTAATGTGGGGGAACTATACTGCACCTTATATGGGGGAACTATACTGCACCTAATGTGGGGGACTATACTGCACCCAATATGGGGGTAACTATACTGCCAACCTATTGTGGGGGAGCTATACTCTTTACCTAATGTTGGGGGTACTATACTGTCTACCTAATGTGTGGGATCATACTGCTTACCTAATGTGGGGGACTATACAAAAATATAAAATTGTACTATTCTGATCCCTATAACTCTTATTTTTCTGTATATGGGGATGTATGAGGTCATTTTTTGCGTTGTGATTTGTAGTTTTTATCGGTACTGTTTTTGTTTTGATGGGACTTCTCAATTGCTTTTTAGATATTTTTTATAGTATTTGAAGTGACCAAAAATGTTAAAATCTGGTTAGTGCACCATTACGACTTTTGGGCCCCACTTTTGATTTTGCCTAGGGCCACACTGAGCCTAAATCCGCCCCTGGGCATCTTACTCTACTACTTTGTTTCTCACTGACATATAAAACGCTGATCTATAATAAATTCCCCACTTTGTCTATTATTATAACAATAATTACATTAATCGGAATATTTGTCAAATAAAAATGTTTATTCATCTTTTCCAGTGTTCATACATACAGGTTGGTGAAGAATACCCATAGTATACTGGTGATGACGTTAATGACACCTCTTATCTCGGGGATATTGACAATTAGGATGGCAATGGTGACCCGTCCCAGGAACTGTCTGACCGAGTTAATATAGTCCATCGGTCCGGTGATGCTGGTCACTATCCCCCTTGGCATAACCCACGTCAGAAGCTGAAGTGTGATGGCGATCCAGGTGAGCCTGTCACTGATGAAGCCGATCCAGCTGATGGCGGTGGGGTTACAGATCACGTAGAGAAGCTCTATAGTGCTGCTGGTGCTAATCCAGGTCACCAACTCATTGACTGGGTTCATCCAGGCAAGCAGGGAACTGCTGGTGATGGTGGGGATCCAGAATACCAATTCAGTGGTGGTGTCTAT
The DNA here is from genome assembly GCF_029499605.1 of Hyla sarda. Lineage (NCBI taxonomy): Eukaryota > Metazoa > Chordata > Amphibia > Anura > Hylidae > Hyla > Hyla sarda. The sequence goes on from NW_026611015.1 coordinate 122,099, forward strand.
CCAGGACAGCAGGTCACTGATGGTACTAGCAAACGAGATCAGATCGTCAACAGCATCTATGAACCGGTCCAGCAGGTTGTTATCGATGGGGATATAGTATAGCAGGGAGATGATCATGTCACCATAAGTGCTGATCCAGCCAAGATAGTTTTTGATGATGGCCGCCCCGCTCTGCAGGTTGTTGGTAATGGAATCCCAGCTGATCGTGTCGCTGCTGGCAGTGGTGTCATTACTCCCCAGGACAGGGGTGATCTTTCTGGTCCTGGTCCTGGTCCAGATGGGACACTTCATGTCGCTGCTGGCAGAGGTTTGATTACTCACCAGGACAGGGGTGATCTTTCTGATCCTGGTCCTCGTCCAGATGGGACACTTCATGTCGCTGCTGGTAGTATTCAAGCTGGGCAGATCTCTGATGGTATCGTTCTGCCCTTGCAGGTGGCTGGAGGTGATATTCCGGCTCGGTTGGTTGCTGGTGATTTCAAACCAGAAACTCGGGCCGGTGGTGAAGAGGGAACCCAGGAGGATGGTAACTGTCCAGCACATGCTACAGGCCAAATTGACCTCATCCCTGCTGATGTGGTCCCCTCGAATCATGATAAAATAAAAAGCGCAAGGAAACAATATAGAAACACTAGTGCTCGCTAGATTGCAGTCCTCAGAGTAAGGGCTCTGGGGCTCTGCACCTCTTTTTCCAGCTATCACCATTTGTGAAGTCACATGTGTGATGTCATACGGAATGTCACTGCTCTGAGGACAGGTGTAGACATGGACATTTACATCCATTTGTTTTATAGGGTGAAATAAGCTTTTTATTATTAAATAAAGGTATAGAATACTCTGGGTGTAGGGTGTTTTTTGAGGGGGCGGTGACTTTATACTGAGGACTGGGTATTTGGGTGGGAAGGAACGTCACTTTATAACATAGAAGACAAATAAATATAATATACAAATATAAATACAGATATTAGTAAAATTCTGACAAAGTCCATCGTCATCTACAGATTTGGGTGTTCTGGCAGGAGGATTCCTCATTTTTGAGAATAGGAGGAGGAGGAAAGTGATGGTGGGGGAAGAATACACAGCTCCCGGATTGATCAGAACACTACAGCTCTGCTTCATTGGGAGTAGTCACCTGCACCCCAATCCTCATGTTTCTTTTTTCCCCCTATATATTGCAACTTATTCTTTCTACATACATACTGTATTTTTCGTCCTATAGGACGCACCGGCGTATAAGACGCACCCAATTTTTAGGGGCAAAATCTAAAAAAATAAAGATTTTGAACCCAATAGTGGTCTTCAACCTGTGGACCTCCAGATGTTGCAAAACTACAACTCCCAGCATGCCCGGACAGCCGTTGGCTGTCCAGGCATGCTGGGAGTTGTAGTTTTGCCACATCTGGAGGTCCGCAGATTTAAGACCACTGCATAGGAGGTAATACTCACGTGTCCCCGCCGCTCCGGACCCGTCACCGCTGCCCTGGATGTCGCTCCATCGCTGTCGCCGTGTCCCCGTCGCTCCGGAACGTCTCTGCTGCCGGCCGAGTATCCTCGCTCTCCGTCGCCGTCATCACGTTGTTACGCACGCCGACGCACGTACGCGACGACGTGATGACGAGGAAGGAGAGCGCCGGCATACAGGGGATCCCTGAACGGAGAAGACACCGAGGAGGCAGGTAAGGTCCCTCCCGGTGTCCTGTAAGCACTAACCCGGCTATTCAGTCGGGCTGTTCGGGACCGCCGCGGTGAAATCGCGGCGGTCCCGAACAGCCCGACTGAACAGCCGGGTTAGTGTCACTTTCCCTTCAGACGCGGCGGTCAGCTTTGATCGCCGCGTCTGAAGGGTTAATACAGGGCATCACCGCGATCGGTGATGTCCTGTATTAGCCGCGGATCCCGGCCGTTGGTGGCCGCAGGGACCGCCGCGAAAGGGGTGTATTCGCCGTATAAGACGCACCGACTTTTTCCCCCCAGTTTTGGGGAAGAAAAAGTGCGTCTTATACGGCGAAAAATACAGTACCTACAAACGCCAAAAGCATAACACATTGTAACTGCGACACCAAATAAAGTACAAATCGATGTATGAAAATATATATTTTTTATTAATAAAAGAACATGATTCTAAAAATGTACATAATAGACGCAATAAAATAAATATATATCAATATATGTTAAAAAATTTGGCTGCAAATAATGGCTACAGGTACGGTATTTATAGAATAGGGACCCAATAGAAAAGGAATAACACACCTGTCCAAATAGTAAGCCGCTGGGTCGGAAGTGACGTTGAACACCGCGGCACTCGTGTGATGGAGCACGCAACGCGCATTCACATTATAGAGCTTGTGCGGCCACGAAAACATGGCCACAGTCACTCATACTGCGCATGCGTGCACGAAATAATTCTAGGGGGAAAGACAAGCTTCCCCAAAATGGCCGCAGATCGCCGCTAATAGAGGGATATACAAAATAAGCTGAACATCGGACCCAGGGCTAAATAATACAAAGAATGAAAATCTATAGTGGGAGAACTGACTGTGGACTGTGAAGGCAATAACATGGCTATAAATAATGCAAATACATTAGAGATAATAGCAATAATGATTATAATAATAATAATCCGGGGGCATATGAAAGCATAAAAAAATGACAAGGATGTGATCACATGTATAATGGTAAAAGTATAAGTTGCACTTTTTCTTCCCCAAAACTTGGGGGGAAAAGTTGGTGCGTCTTATACGGCGAATACACACCTATCGTGGTGGTCCCTGCGGCCATCAATGTCCGGGACCCACGGCTAATACAGGACATCACCGATCGCGATGATGCCCTGTATTAACCCTTCAGACGCGGCGATCAAAGCTGACCGCCGTGTCTGAAGCGAAAGTGACACTAACCCGGCTGCATTGGGAGGGACCTTATCGGCCTCCTCGGTGTCTGCTCCGTGCCCGGTTCCCCTGCATGAACGGCGCTCTCCTTTGTCGTCATCACGTCGTAGCTCCAATACGCGATGGCGGCGACGGAGAGCGAGGATACCAGGCAGCAGAGACATTCCAGAGCGAAGGGCACACCCCGGGGACGTGTCGACAGCGATGGAGGGCGACATCCAGGGCAGCGGTGACGAGCGGTGACCGGTCCGGAGCGGCGGGGACACGAGAGTATTACCTCCTATACCAGTAGTCCTCAACCTGCGGACCTCCAGATGTTGCAAAACTACAACTCCTGGCATGCCCGGACAGCCAACGGCTGTACTTTACATTGTATTCTAGATTTTCCTCATTTAAAATTGGGTGCGTCTTATATGCCGGAGCGTCCTATAGGGCGAAAAATACGGTAAGTAATTATAAAAAAAAAATAAAAATTATTATTGAAAAATGGTATTAACCCCTTCCCGACCTATGACATACCTGTACGTCATGGGTGGCAAGGTGTTCCCGACCCATGACATACAGGTACGTCATGGACTTTACTGCCGCTACTCGCGGCACCCCGCAGCGCCCGGAAAGATGGTGGCTATCACTGATAGCCAGCCATCTTACCGTGCGACCACGGGGGGTTTCGTCCCCCACCCCCCCCCAGCGATCGCTGCTATCAGCTGGTCAAATCTGACTAGCTGATAGCAGCGTTTCGCTATGAAAATCCTTAGCAGCGCGGTGTGTGAGTTCAGATCACGGGGATCGGGACACACACCGCTCTGCTAAGTGTCCCTGACCCGTCCCCCGGCGTCACTTACCCGTCCGAGCGGTGTCCCGAGCGGTCCCGGCGTCCTCCGTGCGGTCCCGGCTGCGCTGCGTCCCGGCGGTGAGTTTCCGGCAGCAGTGCGGCATCTTCATTGGCAGCAGTGAGATCGCCGTAAAGCGATCTCACTGCTGCCTCTGAGAGTTTCAAAACTGCAACTCTTAGCATGCCCAGACAGCCTTTGGCTTTCTGGGCATGCTGGGAGTTGTAGTTTTGCAACATCTGGAGGTCCACAGTTTGGAGACCACTGTATAATGGTCTCCAATCTGTGCTCTTCCAGATGTTGCAAAACTACAAATCTCAGCATGCTCAGTCTGTCCAGGCATGCTGGGAGTTGTAGTTCTCTAACATCTGGAAGACCACAGATTGGAGACCATTATACAGTGGTCTCCAAACTGTGGACCTCCAGATGTTGCAAAACTACAACTCCCAGCATGCCCAGACTGCCCAAGCATGCTGGAAGTTGTAGTTCGGCAACATCTGATCCTTCAGATATTGCCGAACTACAACTTCCAGCATGCCTTGGCAGTCTGGGCATGCTGGGAGTTGTAGTTTTGCAACAACTGGAGGCACACTAGTTGGGAAACATTGTCCGTTTCCTACCTCAGTGCCTCCAGCTGTTGCAATTGTTGCAAAACTATAACTCCCAGCATGCACTGACAGACCATGCATGCTGGGAGTTGTAGTTTTGCAACAGCTGGAGGCACACTGGTTTGGAAACACTAAGTTTGGTTGCAAAACACTTGAAAGTTTATTACTTAACTTAGTGTTTCCAAACCAGTGTTCCTCCAGCTGTTGCAAAACTACAACTCCCAGCATGCACGGACAGCTCAAGGGCATGCTCGGAGTTTGCAACAGCTGGATGTTTGCCCCCTCCCCCCAATGTGAATGTACAGGGTACACTCACATGGGCGGAGGTTTACAGTGAGTGCTGCAAGTTTGAGATGGCGCAAATTTTGCGCTGCAGCTCAAACTTCCAGCGGCAAACTTGCTGTGAACCTCTGCCCATGCGACTGTACCCTAAAAACACTACACTACACTGACACTAACCTAAAATAAAAAGTAAAAAACACTACATATACACATTATCCCTACACAGCCCCCTCTCCCCTTCCCTCCCCCCAAAAAATGAAAAACGTCTGGTACGCTACTGTTTCCAAAACGGAGCCTCCAGCTGTTGCAAAATAATAACTCCCAGTATTGCCGGACAGCCATTGACTGTCCAGGCATGCTGGGAGTTTTGCAACAGCTGGAGGCACCCTGTTTGGGAATCACTGGCGTAGAATACCCCTATGTCCACCCCTATGCAAATCCCTAATTCAGGCCTCAAATGCGCATGGCGCTCTCTCACTTTGGAGCCCTGTCGTATTTCAGAGCAACAGTTTTGGGACACATATGGGGTATCGCCGTACTCGGGAGAAATTGCCTTACAAATTTTGGGGGGCTTTTTCTTCTTTAACCCCTTATGAAAAGGTGAAGTTGGGGTCTACACCAGCATGTTAGTGTAAAAAAATAAATTTTTTACACTGACATGCTGGTGTTGCCCTATACTTTTCATTTTCACAAGAGGTAAAAGGGAAAAAAGACCCTCTAAATTTGTAACGCAATTTCTCCTGAGTACGGAGATACCCCATATGTGGGCGCAAAGTGCTCTGGGGGCGCACAACAAGGCCCAGAAGGGAGAGTGCACCATGTACATTTGAGGCGATTTGCACAGGGGTGGCTGATTGTTACAGCAGTTCTGACAAACGCAAAACAATAAATATCCACATGTGACCCCATTTTGGAAACTACACCCCTCACGGAATGTAATAAGGGGTGCAGTGAGCATTTACACCCCACTGGTGTATGACAGACTTTTGGAACAGTGGTCTGTGAAAATGAAAAATTAAATTTTTGATTTGCACAGTCCACTGTTTCAAATATCTGTCAAACGCCAGTGGGGTGTAAATGCTCACTGCACCCCTTATTAAATTCCATGAGGGGTATAGTTTCCAAAATGGGGTCACATGTGGGGGGGTCCACTGTTCTGGCACCATAGGGGCTTCCTAAATGGGACATGCCCCCCAAAAACCCTTTCAGAAAAACTCACTCTCCAAAATCCCATTGTCGCTCCTTCCCTTCTGAGCCCTCTACTGCGCCCGCCGAACACTTTACATACACATATGAGGTGTTTCCTTACTCGAGAGAAATTGGGTTACAAATTTTAGGGTGATTTCTCTCCTTTTACCCCTTGTAAAAATTCAAAAATTGGGTCTACAAGAAAATGCGAGTGTAAAAAATGAAGATTTAGAATTTTCTCCTTCACTTTGCTGCTATTCCTGTGAAACCCATAAAGGGTTAAAACGCTTACTGAATGTCATTTTGAATACTTTCGGGGGTGCAGTTTTTATAATGGGGTAATTTATGGGGTATTTCTAATATGAAGACCCTTCAAATCCACTTCAAACCTAAACTGGTCCCTGAAAAAAAGCGAGTTTCAAAATTTTGTGAAAAATTGGAAAATTGCTGCGGAACTTTGAAGCCCTCTGGTGTCTTCCAAAAGTAAAAACTTGTCAATTTTTTAATGCAAACACAAAGTAGACATATTGTATATGTGAATCAATATGTAATTTATTTGGAATATCCATTTTCCTTTCAAGCAGAGAGTTTCAAAGTTAGAAAAATGCAAAATTTTCAAAATTTTCATGAAATTTTTTGATTTTTTACAGAGAAAGGATACAAATATCAGTGAAATTTTACCGATAACATAAAGTAGAATATGTCACGAAAAAACAATCTCGGAATCAGAATGATAAGTAAAAGCATCCCAGAGTTATTAATGTTTAAAGTGACAGTGGTCAGATTTTCAAAAAATGCCCAGGTCATGAAGGTGAAAATGGGCTGGGTCATGAAGGGGTTAAAAATTATTTTTGGTCGGTGCTCAATCGGATAGCGAGCCTACCTAACTAACCTCTAACTAAACTCCTATTCCCTACTACATCCTGTAACCTATCTAGGCAGTCTGAGTTATGCCATATACTGCCGCGTAGGAGTACACCTGAAAAATAGAGGGCAAAACTCATAATGAGAACAAAGCGCTATCAACCCGCACAATAACCCCGTGGCCAATGACTGCAATGCATCCTGCCATACATACTACGGAATGGGGTACAGTGCACATAACACCGACTTCCCAGCACCCCTATTTCCTAACCACCTATGCTGGCACACCACAATGTGACATTGAGCAACAGCCTCAATGCTACGGGAATGACCAGATATAGTGGACGAATCGCTATAAAGAATTTAACAAGAATACGTACATGTTAGACAACTTACCAGTGAGTGCCGCCCCCTAACAATGACAACGGCCGATCCCGTTGGATCCTTGACATGTGGAAGCGAAGCTTGCAATACTCAAGCTTAGTAACACTTGTGGGACTCGGGAGAATACCGAATGATGATAACCTGACAATAACCTTCATCTGCTATACATTATCAATACGTAACTATTCGCATCCCTGCAAAGTTATTGTAACTAGGGCCATGCACCTGCATGTAATTCCCCTAAACCTTAGGAAACCATGACAACTGAAGGACGACACAGCCTCTAATGTTAAGCTGTCCTGATGTCCCAATGGGGAACTACCTAAAGCGTCAACTAACCAAGCAACTAACTAACCCAGCCAACGGCTAGAGGGCTTGCGAACCACCCTCTTGTGCACTCACCAGGGTAGATTTGATGGCATGGAATGCAAACAATGACGCCCCGTCAGAGCAAGACCGCGTGATATTACGCTGGATACCTGACAGAAATACTTTGATAGAATTATGCTGGATGCAAAGAAGAGTGGCAAAACTCGATAAATGCAAATAGGAATAAAATGGCACATGAGACATCCTCTAAGTATCTAATGTAAAACATTGTGAAAGTATTCTAGGCTACACGTTGGAAGCTCTCAATGAGCTGCAGACGTGAAAAGTCCCAGAGAACAGCCCTATGCCCGTATACACAACTTCAAGTGCTAACAACGTGTATAAACAAAAGACTACGTAATCACCAACCTAATCCTGTGTCAGGTTACTACTGTAACCAACCTGTGGACGTTAACGGCAATGAAACCACTTATGCAGCAACATGATGATGAGACTCAACCAACATGTGACCACTATCATCGTCAACCTAAGTCAAGACAAACAAAACCGAGCACACAGAACCAAGCTATGTCCCTAGTGCTAAGTAAACATATGGACACATGATGACGTTGCCGTCGACCTGAAGTTGTGTCAGGTCGCAACTGAACCAATCTGTAGACGAGACAGGCCAGAACATGAATAAAAGATTCAACCAAATCTGTAACTAACAGTATGACCGCCACCCTGAACCAAAACAGGTCGTAACCATAATACACCTATAGACATGGCAATTAAGAATGGAAACATAAAGCTATCCCTGTAGCATAACCCAGCTACTGAAAAAACATAATGTATACAAAATATTATCGCCAACCCAAAGTCGTGTCAGGTTGTACCCAGACTGACCTGCAGATGTGACTGATCTAGCCGAATTAAAGCCTCAACCAACATATATGACTACAAGTATCGATGTCCACATGAAACCAAGACAGGTTGTGACCACGATTGACTTATAACCGTGACAAATCATATTGGAAAATAAAGCTATATTACTGTGCATAACCCCACAACTGAAAAACACTACGTATAACAACATAGACGCCAACCTGAAATCGTGTCAGGTAGTACCCGGACTGACCTGTAGATATGATTGATCCAGCCGCATTTAAAAAGCCTCAACCAATATAGATAACTATAAGTATCGACATCAACCTGAAGCAGAGACAGGTCGTAAGCCTGCTTGACCTGTCGACTTAGCAAGTAATAAACCGAACCCCAGCTATAATTTTCGTCCATGTTAACAAAATGGTAACCCATGGAATTATCTGTGCAGATTTGCCCAAAGCCATGAAACCCGCGCAGTATCACAGACACGGGTGTATGGTCTAAATACCGTAACATAGTACAGCAAAATATCATGAAACGAGTACCTAATGAACCTATGAATCTATACCGAATAGAACAATCCTGCCCCAAAAATATATGCCTTGCATGACTTCTTGATCCACACGCAGACCATAAAATATAACGTGAGCCCGGCATAATCATCAAGGCCAGATGCACCTCACTAACACTACAACCACATGCTCAAACAACTCACGACCATATACACAGTCAAAACTATACGGGCATATGTATAAAGCTTTGAGCGCGTACACCGAACAGACTATAAACGTGTGGCTAGAAAAACTACACAAGCGAGCATATGCACTGAACAAACTATATAAACAGATACACAGAACAACTTATCCGCACAGACAGGAATAATGAGTATATCACCGCTTATGTGTCGTAACGTTGTTGTTCTGAAGGCGTGTCAGTAACAACAATTATGCCATGTATCCCCCTGCAGACGTGGCAGGTATAATAGGTATACACAATCTGAGTGTCGTAACGTCGTTGCTCTGAAGGCGTGTCAGTAACAACAATTGTGCAATGTAATGCCCTGCAGATGTGGCAGGCATGATGGGTATACCCCACCTATGTGTCGTAATGTCATTGCTCTGAAGACGTGTCAGTAACAACAACTATGCAATGTATCCCCCTGCAGACGTGGCAGGTATAATGGGTATACACCACCTATGTGTCGTAATGTCGTTGCTCTGAAGACGTGTCAGTAACAACGACTATGCAGTGTATCCCCCTGCAGACGTGGCAGGTATAATGGGTATACACTACCTATGTGTCGTGTTATTGTTGTGCTGAAGGCGTGTCAGTAACAATAATGCAACGTACCCCCCCCTGCTGGCGTGGCAGGCAAAATGGGTATACACCACCTGTAACGCGTTATTGTTCTGAAGACGTGTCAGTAACAACTACACCATGTATCTCCCTGCCTATATACAGATGTACAGAACGACTATGTGCGAAATTGTTGAATAACAGCTTTGCGTGGCTGTACCACCAAACTAGATGACCGTATACTCAGGCCAACTATGCGTGTATGCACCATCAAAGCAAACGCACATGTGGCCAATCACAATCGATGACAAAGAATATGCATGCATGTAGTAACTATTAAGACCACGTACCTGCGCACAGGGCAACACCCCATGCGCTGTCCGAGCATGTGCGCGGCACAAACGCCACGAGTGCGCGAACCTCACAAACCCACAGTGCACGTACCGCACACATGTCACAAGCGCACGCACAGCATGAACCCCATGAACACACAAATAATCCAACCCAACAAGCATGTACAGTGTAAATCCTACGAGCGTGAGAAACCCATAGATCTACAAATGTGTGTACAGTACAATTCCTACAAGCGCGTGTACAGTATGAATCCTACAAGCATGTGTACAGCATATCCTACTAGTGTGTGTACAGCAAAATTCCTACAAGTGTGTGTACAGCATAAATCCTACAAGCATGTACAAGCATGTGTACAGTATAAATGGTACAAGCATGAATCTTAAAAGTATGCACAAGCGTGTGTACAGTATAAATCCTACAAGCGAGTGAACAGTATAAACGCCACAAGCATGTGTACAGCATGAATCCTACGAGCGTGTGTACAGAGTACAGTATAAATCCTACAAATGTGTGTATAGTATGAATGCTACGAACGTGTGTACAGCACTTATGAGGGCATGTGCGCAGAACAACTATATGGCTGTATGCGCAGAATTATTGGAGCGAACAAATTATATGAGTATGCACAAAAACAACTATATGCAGTGACCAACTATATATGCAGTGACCAACTATATATGCAGTGACCAACTATATGTGCAGTGACCAACTATATATGCAGTGACCAACAATATATGCAGTGACCAACAATATATGCAGTGACCAACTCTATATGCAGTGACCAACTCTATATGCAGTGACCAACTATATATGCAGTCACCAACTATATATGCAGACCAACTATATATGCAGTGACCAACAATATATGCAGTGACCAACAATATATGCAGTGACCAACAATATATGCAGTGACCAACGATATATGCAGTGACCAACTATATATGCAGTGACCAACTATATATGCAGTGACCAACAATATATGCAGTGACCAACGATATATGCAGTGACCAACTATATATGCAGTGACCAACTATATATGCAACGACCAATATATATGCAGTGACCAACTATATATGCGGTGACCAACAAATATGCAGTGACCAACTATATGACCGTGTACGAAGATTGAATTATAAGAGCGTGTACACCGACGACTATATGACCATATAGCATAGAATAATGAAGCGTGTGCCCGGCTACATTACCGTCTGTGTGCACAGAATTACTATAAGAGCGTACTTATAAGGCAATTTGTAGAAATGTGTGTGTATATATATATATATATATATATATATATATATATATATATATATAATATATATATTCTTGTGTGTGTGTGTGTGTGCTTGCTACTGACGACTAATGTATACCAATAAGATTAGGAGACCCCCGAACTTATGAGACTGCAATCCCCTGTGCTACTCCGATTCACATTGCACAAAGTGACTGCACCCTGGATTTAAATGTAAACACGTGACCTGAGTATGCTGTACAGATAACCAACAGTTATGAACTCACAATAGCCCATAGGTCATTGAAAACATGTCCCCTGTGCATGAGGAAACAGCTCCTGTGAGTAAATACCCTAAACAACCGTAGCAGCTTCCCCAAATGACCCAGTGCAGACACCGGGATGGGTTATGGGGCGTTTATGATAAGAGCTCTCCCCGTGTACTGAAGAACCGATATAGTGAAGTCCCGCCCGGTGGCAACTTCTCAACGTGCCGGCAGCAAGCCGAATCCATACCATTGCTATGAAAAATTACACTTACCCTGTAGTCCACCTCAGATCCGACAGAGCCGCTAATTGCGTGTCACGTGTCACGAGTGCCCGCATAGTAACAGAGGCTGCGGGCGGCGGGCAATGTGGAATATGCTTGTAACATGTAGTTGCCCCGGCTCCCGGTCTCCGCAGCGCCACATACTCACCGCCCGTAGTTGTAAGTCGCCGGACCGGGAGCCCCGACAGGCATACTCACCACCCGCACTAACGCTACATCCTACTTCTGGTCAGCTGACTTGCTGACATCACGTGACGAACCCGCGGCGTCAAGCTCGGGTACTGCCGCTGGGTTCTTATAGCGAAATCCCGCCCCTCCCACAAATACAGGCTGATAAATCAGCCTTAAAACATATATATTTTTTTAATTTTATCTTTTTCTTGGTCACTGCTCCTGCACTCACATTTAAGCTCAGAAATGTTTTATTTATACAGTTATCACTGAGCACTAGAAACCATGGAATATTTTGTGAGATGTTTCTGCAAGAATTTTCTGGGATGTAAAATTTGGCGCAAAAAAATCCAATATGGCTGCAAAAAAAAAATTGAGGTGCGAAAATGAATTTTCACATATTTTCAAAGCAGCACAAGAGACCTTTGAAAATGTGAGGAGAAAAAAAAGGTGTGAATCATATCGCTGGAACAGAAATTACATAAGTTTTTGAGAATCTCCCACAGAATATCTGGGTTTAAAAAATATGTAATTTTGCTGAACAATCTGTCCCCTTACCTCTATATCAGTGTTTACCAACCAGAATGTCTCCAAGTGTTGCAAAACTTGGCATGCTGGGAGTTGCAGTTTTGCCAAAGCTGGAGGTACCCTGGTTGGTAAACACTGTGTACATGTACCAGAGCTGAGTGTGTGATCATGTACATGTAGCAGAAATTAGTGTGCGACATGTGTATGGAGCAGAGCTGAATGTGTGATTATGTATAAGCACGACCACGCACACACTCAACTCTGCTACGTACACCTGATCACTCACTCAGCTCTACTGCATTTACAAAATCACACACTCAGCTCTGCTACATATACACAATCACACACTCAGCTCTGCTGCATTTACACAATCACACACTCAGCTCTACTGCATTTACACAATCACACACTCAGCTCTGCTACATACACCTGATCACACACTCAGCTCTGCTGCATAAACACAATCACACAGTCAGCTACAGCTACATATAAACACACTCACTCAGCACTACTGCATATACACACACTCACACTCAGCTCTACTGCATTTACACAATCACACACTCAGCTTTGCTACATACACCTGATCACACACTCAGCTCTGCTGCATATACACAATCACATACTCGGCTACAGCTACATATACACACACTCACTCAGCACTACTGCATATACACACACTCACACTCAGCTTTACTACATATACACACAATCACACATATACATTGGGGGAAATTTATCCTTGTTGTAGGTACATGTTTTTTGTAGATTGTTTTGGTTGGTCTAAATTTGGTGCAATTGCAAGGCACAGGATAAATTTTGTTCAAAGTTCTAAATCTCCACACAGTTCTATTTGGACACCTGAGCTGCACCTCACAGGAAAAGTGGACGTAGGGATTTTGTTCTATTGCTTTGACACTCGGATTTCATTGAGGTTTTTTGTTCACCAGTAAAAACGCCAGAAAAACTCACAGCTTTTTCCTGCGTTTATTCAGTTTTTCTTGCGTTCTTTCCTTGCGTTTTTGCTGGTGTGTGGAAACAATCATTTTTGTATCTTGTGGCAATTTTTTTTACTGCCTTCAGGCACCACTCCATGGGTCGGATGCAGAGTGTCCACAGAGTGTAAGGAGGTGAAAAGTGATATATAGCGTATACAGGGTGCAGAGCATCACTACTTACCTACGCCAGCTGTATAGAATACTGGGGTGCATAGTGTACCCAGGTATACCATCCAGGAGCCCAGCAAGGAAAGAGTTAACTCACGATGCTGCTGAAGCAGCAGAATTACGGTTCTAGGTCCGGTCAGGAAACCGCATACGGGTCAAAAATGAGCCGATCGGAGTCACCGTTTGACTCCGGTCGGCTCATTAAAGTAAATGGAGTTCAGTGCTGGTCCGGCTGGGGTACGAGAGAGCCGGGTACAACCTCTTAATCTCTCTCAGATGATCCTACTTCAGGGTTAACACTCTGTAGTCCCTGTGCTGCTTCAGCAATTCTTATTCAGGTGCTATTCATGTCACGGATAGTACTT